>NC_088238.1:59540285-59797785 GCF_036934945.1 Oncorhynchus masou masou
AGGCATGGGTTGCTCTCTTGGTTGACTGATTGGAAATCGGTGTGGTGGAGTCGGAGACTGTTCAGAAAAGGCTTCAAGTACAACCGGGCATTATCTTGCAGTGTTTGTGTCTAACGGTGGAGAGACTGCTGTGGATTCATCAAGAAAGGCCCAGGGAATAAACATACCACCATTTGGGGCGGCAGGGTAGCCTAGTGGTTAGAGTGTAGTGGCGGCAGGTAGCCTAGTGGTTAGAGTGTAGGGACGGTAGGTAGCCTAGTGGTTAGAGTGTAGGGACGGTAGGTAGCCTAGTGGTTAGAGTGTAGGGGCGGTAGGTAGCCTAGTGGTTAGAGTGTAGGGACGGTAGGTAGCCTAGTGGTTAGAGTGTAGGGGCGGTAGGTAGCCTAGTGGTTAGAGTGTAGGGACGGCAGGTAGCCTAGTGGTTAGAGTGTAGGGGCGGTAGGTAGCCTAGTGGTTAGAGTGTAGGGACGGCAGGTAGCCTAGTGGTTAGAGTGTAGGGGCGGTAGGTAGCCTAGTGGTTAGAGTGTAGGGGCGGTAGGTAGCCTAGTGGTTAGAGTGTAGGGGCGGCAGGGTAGCCTAGTGGTTAGAGTGTAGGGGCGGTAGGTAGCCTAGTGGTTAGAGTGTAGAGGAGGCAGGGTGGCCTAGTGGTTAGAGTGTTGGACTAGTAACCGAAAGGTTGCAAGTTTGAATCCCTGAGCTGACAAGGTACAAATCTGTCGTTCTGCCCCTGAACAGGCAGTTAACCCACTGTTCCTAGGCCGTCATTGAAAATAAGAATTTGTTCTTAACTGACTTGCCTAGTAAAATAAAGGTAAAATAAAGAAAAATTTAATTCACATGACATGACCTATCAGTGAACTCCGAGATTGACATTGACAGACACAAACCGTTTACTTTTGATGCTAAATTGACATTGAGTTTACGTTCAGGAAAACCATTTCCTATTGGTCCTCTCCCCTCCCCCTGTCTGTAGGTGTGTGCTTGGAACTGCGTTTCTGTGTGGGCGTGTGCAGTGGGGAGAGGTACCCAAGGATGTGGGACTTGGCCTCCAGGGTCAACGACCAGACACTCACCTACAATGTCCACAAGGTGAAGAGGGACGGCACAGAAGAGGTCATCCTCATGGGGAAACGCCCACGGTAGGTCTTTATCAACAATCTTCAATGTACAGTACTATTATTGTCTCAATAATATCAAGATTAGTATTCTCTGTACTATTTGCTGTATTGTTTAAATAGTACTGATAATAGTATTTTAAATATTCAGACACTAGTGGTTTCTTTTAACGTGTCATCTCAATAGGCTAAATTGCTATCCTCACCCTCCTCCATATTCACTGTTCTATTTACACAGCATAGTTGAGAAGTGTACATACCCACTGGGGATTTGCTCCTCCTGTCCAGCTCTTTCACATCATTGCCAGTTGAAGGAGATGAGACAAGGAGGAAGGAAGCCACTTTATATTATTGAGATGCACCCTCATATGCATCTGCTTTGATGCCTTGCTCTTTCCTGGGTCTCTTCTCCCTCCGGTGACAGCTACGCGGTGTGCAAGTCCCTACGGCCTGGCACGGTACGGGTCTGGAACCTGGCCAGATCCAGGTTCACAGGTCGACCTGTCAGAGTGGAGCACGGTCTCTATGGCAACGCCGACGTGGCCTTGGCCCACGACCTGAAGCTGTACATCCTGACAGACAGAGGGACGGCCACCTTCACAGACACCCCCTCACCCATATTCCAGGTCACCGGCTTCACAGACACCCCCTCACCCATATTCCAGGTCACCGGCTTCACAGACACCCCCTCACCCATATTCCAGATCACCACCTTCACAGACACCCCCTCACCCATATTCCAGGTCACCACCTTCACAGACACCCCCTCACCCATATTCCAGGTCACCACCTTCACAGACACCCCCTCACCCATATTCCAGGTCACCACCTTCACAGACACCCCCTCACCCATATTCCAGGTCACCGGCTTCACAGACACCCCCTCACCCATATTCCAGGTCACCGGCTTCACAGACACCCCCTCACCCATATTCCAGGTCACCGGCTTCACAGACACCCCCTCACCCATATTCCAGGTCACCACCTTCACAGACACCCCCTCACCCATATTCCAGGTCACCACCTTCACAGACACCCCCTCACCCATATTCCAGGTCACCACCTTCACAGACACCCCCTCACCCATATTCCAGGTCACCGGCTTCACAGACACCCCCTCACCCATATTCCAGGTCACCGGCTTCACAGACACCCCCTCACCCATATTCCAGGTCACCGGCTTCACAGACACCCCCTCACCCATATTCCAGGTCACCGGCTTCACAGACACCCCCTCACCCATATTCCAGGTCACCGGCTTCACAGACACCCCCTCACCCATATTCCAGGTCACCGGCTTCACAGACACCCCCTCACCCATATTCCAGGTCACCGGCTTCACAGACACCCCCTCACCCATATTCCAGGTCACCGGCTTCACAGACACCCCCTCACCCATATTCCAGGTCACCGGCTTCACAGACACCCCCTCACCCATATTCCAGGTCACCGGCTTCACAGACACCCCCTCACCCATATTCCAGGTCACCGGCTTCACAGACACCCCCTCACCCATATTCCAGGTCACCGGCTTCACAGACACCCCCTCACCCATATTCCAGGTCACCGGCTTCACAGACACCCCCTCACCCATATTCCAGGTCACCGGCTTCACAGACACCCCCTCACCCATATTCCAGGTCACCGGCTTCACAGACACCCCCCTCACCCATATTCCAGGTCACCGGCTTCACAGACACCCCCTCACCCATATTCCAGGTCACCGGCTTCACAGACACCCCCTCACCCATATTCCAGGTCACCGGCTTCACAGACACCCCCTCACCCATATTCCAGGTCACCGGCTTCACAGACACCCCCTCACCCATATTCCAGGTCACCGGCTTCACAGACACCCCCTCACCCATATTCCAGGTCACCGGCTTCACAGACACCCCTCACCCATATTCCAGGTCACCGGCTTCACAGACACCCCCTCACCCATATTCCAGGTCACCGGCTTCACAGACACCCCCTCACCCATATTCCAGGTCACCGGCTTCACAGACACCCCCTCACCCATATTCCAGGTCACCGGCTTCCCAGACACCCCCTCACCCATATTCCAGGTCACCGGCTTCCCTACTTCATGTGTCAGTTAGCCTGGGATCCATACTGAATCTGTTCTTTCACTTCACGGTTACACTTGAAGTCACCTCATGAGTTGACAGTAGCATACTTGTAGTGACATATGTGCTCTGCATGTGACTGCTTATAGCAGGGTTCCCCAAATGGCGTGGTTTTATTTGGCCCCCCAAGTTTTCTGAGCAAATATATATATATATATATATATACAGTGGGGAGAACAAGTATTTGATACACTGCCGATTTTGCAGGTTTTCCTACTTACAAAGCATGTAGAGGTCTGTAATGTTTATCATAGGTACACTTCAACTGTGAGAGACGGAATCTAAAATCACATTGTATGATTTTAAAGTAATTAATTTGCATTTTATTGCGTGACATAAGTATTTGATACATCAGAAAAGCAGAACTTAATATTTGGTACAGAAACCTTTGTTTGCAGTTACAGAGATCATATGTTTCCTGTAGTTCTTGACCAGGTTTGCACACACTGCAGCAGGGATTTTGGCCCACACCTCCATACAGACCTTCTCCAGATCCTTCAGGTTTCGGGGCTGTCGATGGGCAATACAGACTTTCAGCTCCCTCCAAAGATGTTCTATTGGGTTCAGGTCTGGAGACTGGCTATGCCACTCCAGGACCTTGCGATGCTTCTTACGGAGCCACTCCTTAGTTGCCCTGGCTGTGTGTTTCGGGTCGTTGTCATGCTGGAAGACCCAGCCATGACCCATCTTCAATGCTCTTACTGAGGGAAGGAGGTTGTTGGCTAAGATCTTGCGATACATGGCCCCACCCATCCTCCCCTCAATACGGTGCAGTCGTCCTGCAGAAAAGCATCCCCAAAGAATGATGTTTCCACCTCCATGCTTCACGGTTGGGATAGTGTTCTTGGGGATGTACACATCCTTCTTCTTCCTCCAAACACGGCGAGTGGAGTTTAGACCAAAAAGCTCTATTTTTGTCTCATCAGTCCACATGACCTTCTCCCATTCCTCCTCTGGATCATCCAGATGGTCAGTGGCGAACTTCAGACGGGCCTGGACATGCGCTGGCTTGAGCAGGGGGACCTTGCATGCGCTGCAGGATTTTAATCCATGACGGCGTAGTGTGTTACTAATGGTTTTCTTTGAGACTGTGGTCCCAGCTCTCTTCAGGTCATTGACCAGGTCCTGCCATGTAGTTCTGGGTTGATCCCTCACCTTCCTCATGATCATTGATGCCCCACGAGGTGAGATCTTGCATGGAGCCCCAGACCGAGGGTGATTGACCGTCATCTTGAACTTCTTCCATTTTCTAATAATTACACCAACAGTTGTTGCCTTCTCACCAAGCTGCTTGCCTATCATCCTGTAGCCCATCCCAGCCTTGTACAGGTCTACAATTTTATCCCTGATGTCCTTACACAGCTCTCTGGTCTTGGCCATTGTGGAGAGGTTGGAGTCTGTTTGATTGAGTGTGTGGACAGGTGTCTTATATACAGGTAACAAGTTCAAACAGGTGCAGTAAATACAGGTAATGAGTGGAGAACAGGAGGGATCTTAAATAAAAACTAACAGGTCTGTGAGAGACGGAATTCTTACTGGTTGGTAGGTGATCAAATACTTATGTCATGCAATAAAATGCAAATGAATTACTTAAATCATACAATGTGATTTTCTGGATTTTTGTTTTAGATTCCGTCTCTCACAGTTGAAGTGTACCTATGATACAAATTACAGACCTCTACATGCTTTGTAAGTAGGAAAACCTGCAAAATCGGCAGTGTATCAAATACTTGTTCTCCCCACTGTATATATTTATTGTTGGACATAATAGACTGAAAACACTAGGAAATCAGCTCCCAAATTATTTTAATTTAAGAAATCTGTTCCCAAGTATTCCCATGCATAATAGAGAAACGTGATCGTATACAAATATAATCAAGATTTGAAATTATTATGTTTTAGTCAAACATTAAATCTGTTTGGGCTTCAATTTGCCATCTACAAATGATTTTGTAATCATGTTCCGGCCCCCCGTCCATCCGCTCTAGAAATGAAAACGGCCTGCATCTGAATCTAGTTGATGATCCCTGGCCTATAGGCTTTAGCCCGGGTCTCCTACATGCAACAAGACTGTGTTAGCCCACTGAGCTGAACGCCTAGTCATTCATCTTCTGTTTCACTTGACACCGTAGACTCTACTGGTCTATGACCTGATCAAGAGAAGCTACGTGAGGAGACAGTCTGGTCTCTACATCGTCCCCTGTCCCCGACACGAATACAGGCTTCTGGAGGGGCAGCTACTTCTGGGTCTGTCTGAGACGAGGTGAGAGCGATTCGGTTACTTGAAACAAGCACCAGCTAACTTAGTCCACTTCCTGAAACACCACACCCCAAATAAAGTCCCTCTGAGCCAGTTACTCCAGATAAATAATACCTTCTAGCGTCCTAATTGTCTCATAGCTTAATGTTGTTGTGTTCATTGTTGCCCCTAATACGTTTTGCCTCATTGTCGTGAACTGCTTTTGGGATGTGGAAGGCTAGAGCTTTTTCATTGTCCAGACCCTGTTTTATTTGGGAGGTACAGGGATCATACCCTGTTTCATTTGGGACTGTTGGGAGTTACAGGGATCATGACCTGTTTCATTTGGACTGTTGGGAGGTACAGGGATCATGACTTGTTTCATTTAGACTGTTGGGAGGTACAGGGATCATGACTTGTTTCATTTGGACTGTTGGGAGGTACAGGGATCATGACCTGTTTAATTTGGGACTGTTGGGAGGTACAGGGATCATGACTTGTTTCATTTAGACTGTTGGGAGGTACAGGGATCATGACCTGTTTCATTTGGACTGTTGGGCGGAACAGGGATCATGACTTGTTTCATTTGGACTGTCGGGAGGTACAGGGATCATGACTTGTTTCATTTGGACTGTTGGGAGGTACAGGGATCATGACGTGTTTAATTTGGGACTGCTGGGAGGTACAGGGATCATGACTTGTTTCATTTGGACTGTTGGGAGTTACAGGAACCATCTGATTTTGTGGGACCTGGAGTCTGGGTATATCAAAGGGAGGATGAAAGCATCCCACACAGAGTCTCTCCTGTCCAGCAGCACCGTCAGAGACAGACAGTCCCAGATACCCTCAAATGAGACCACAGGTAACAATACCAGAGACCAATACCAGAAAAGTTGTGCACGGGGATCTAGCTAAGCTATTTGACTACTATTTGGTGACTATTTCCTCCAGCTCTAGTGATGCCCTGGGACAGGCGGACAGAGAGCCACTCTGCTAAGTGTAGGAGGCTGGAGAAGGAGGATCAGAGGGAGAAGGAGGAGCAGCGCAGTCTAGACAGGGAGAAATACAACAACATAGACCAGTACCTTCTCAGTGGGGACCAACAGGTAAAATGTGTGTGTTTGTGATGCGATGTATCTTCATTCCCCTGATCCCCTCACTGCCAGGTGGTGGTGTGTTCCTATTTCTCCCACCACCTCAACGTTTTCAGCGTGGGGTCCCAGGACCACCTCCACACCCTGGAGGATAGGACATCCCTGCTGATCCTCCACACCGCCGCCCTCACACACCCCGGGGGACACCTGGTGCTGGCCAACTACAGCCAAGCTCAGCATATACCTTACCTCACCCTCTGGGACCTTCAGAAAGGCACGGTATGTACACTCTTAGAGAAAAGGGTTCATCGGTTGTCCCCATAGGAGAACCCTTTTTATTCTAGGTAGAACCCTTTTTGAGTTCCGTGTTTAACCATCTGTGGAAAGGGTTTGTACGTGGAACCAAAAAGGGTTCTTCAACGGGTTCTAGATATAACATTTTCTTCTGAGTGTACAGTATAAAGCCAGATTCAAATAGCTTTATTGTCCATCTGGGATCAGTGACAACACTATTTTACAGTACATTTGGCTAAATTATTTGACCCCCCCCCAATTATTGTATTATTATTTATTTTTTTACACTTGTGAAAGGTGAGGAAAAGATTGAAGAACGAGCCAGGAGTCTGTTGTATGGCAATCACAGATGATGCCAGCAGAGTCGCCTTTGGGATCAGCGGATGTAACAAGTAATACGCTTCAGGATGACACGCCACTCATAAACATCTCAGAGTCATTTAAGTTCCATATCTAAACGTATGGCTCATGCCTTTATGGTCTGTCACAATGAGAAGGCTCATGCTCACTACCTCTTCTCCCGATTAGGCTTAAAGTGTGGGATCCCTTCAGGAGGAATCACAAGACTATCTCTGGCTACGCCAGCCTGAGGCTAGGAGGATCCAACCAGCTTTATATCACCGAGGGAGGAGCCAAAGCCATTCTACTAGCAGGTAGGACAGAGATCACTTTAGATTTTCAGCACTCTTTCCCTTTTATAGATAGGTGAGATAATTAGGTTTCTCTGAAACAAAGATATTGGCAACCTTGCACAAGTCACTATTTCCTTCTCAAAATAGATGTGAAAAAACATGGTTTTCAAACATGCACAAGACTCAAAACATATTTAAACTCCAAAGTAAAAAATTATCTGGACTAAATTATTCCAAATTCAGATACATTTGGCTGGAGGAAAGTCATTCGACAACTGTAATTGATCCTACTTGTGGTGAGTTGCAGGTGCCATTCAACCAGTTTTGAAAAGAGAAAACTTTATTTTCCATTGACAAGTGCGCCACTATATTTGAGTGCATCGGTAAGGTATAGTGGTGAGTGGAACAGGGTGTTCAAACAACTGAGAAGAATGTGTGTTTACACTCAAGTGAAAGTAAAGTGACAGTTCGTGTGCTTTTATTCACACAGGTGAGCTGAGCCTATGGGACTTGGAGGCCTGCAACGTCCTCTCTGTCCTTTCCCCCGATGCCCGCATCCAGTGTCTGACCCTCCTTGGAGGAGACAACAGTAGCACCCTACTGTTGGGCCTTAGCCACAGCCCCGCCCTCGTCGCAGTCAGGCTGACGTCACAATCGCAGGGGGTCGCCGTGGCAACCGGCCCCAGGGACCAAGACGTGTTCTCGGAGTCCAGTAGTAGCGAGGATGAAGACGAAAAGGACAGTCGGACGCATGTACGACTGGAGTAGAGTTTGTTCAGGAACTTGATGTTATGAGTATTTGGAGATAATCTTAATTTACCGAGACACTCCAGCCTTCGAACAGGATGACCTGATAAGTAGAATGTGAAATGTGTGTGTATATATATATATAAGAAAAGACAAGGATTGGTGTCCCATCTGCAATATAACTGTTTTAATGGATATAAAAATGGTTACATGCTATTACACTAGTTTGACAAAGTATGTAGAATGTCAACACAAACATGAAATACCATTCTGACGGATCATCATCATATAGCAAATCAAAGTGCTGCATCTGTGGATGGTCAGTTGAAAATGACAGTTGGGAAATAAATCATAAAACAACCTAAAAATGTGAAGTACTGTGTCAATCCCAGCTCAGGTAATTACTTCACATAAGGCTGAAACAGAGCAATCTACCATACAAATAAAACGTAGCACAATGAACTATTTAGCCCCATCTGGTAGTGACCAAATCAATGAATCGAGACTTGTTGATTTGGAACGTATTTATTTTTTTAAACTGCATAAGAAATGAAACTTACTGAATTGAAAGACGGGGCGAACATAATGCATTCATTTTCACAAAAAAGAGAAGACATCATTCAGGTACATTACATCAAGTCAAAATGGCCAGTAAGCCAAAATATGCTTTTTGAGTTACTTTAATTCCATTCCGCCAAGTGTTGAGTATCACGATAGAACCCAGTAGATGGCAGCTTTAGGCTTCTTAAAGTCAACATCTGGCTTCCCAGAATAACCTTTAGGCTTCAGTGTGGGTCCACCAGTATGGTAACAGCACCAGTTCAGTATTGGTCAAATCCTTTACTCAAGAGTAGGCGCTGCAGGAGGAAAAAAAGTGTTTCGATTGTGCTCTCAAAACTTCACAACATTTAGTCATACCTTGAATGACTTACTTTGACAAACTCAACCCTCAGTTCGGCAATGTTCCCGAGAGGAGAAGAGAGGACATGTCACAACTACCTGGACCTCCTGTCCTTTTTGTTCTTATCCAGGCTTTTGTCCATAGTCTTTTCGTTGTCCCCTCTGCACTTGGGACAGAACCACTTCCCCTTGGGCTTGTAGGTGAGCCCCACGCAGGAGAAGTGGAACCACTCGATGGGGCACGCGTCATTGTCGCAGCCAATCATCTCGCCGTAGGACACCTGCTCACACAGGCAGTAGGTGGGCTCGTTGGGGTCAAAGGTGAATTCCACAGGCGAGGCGCCTCGCTCCTGCTTGGCCTTGCGCTTCTTCTTCTTGGCAGACTTTGACCTCTTCTCCCGCGGCTGCATAGGCAGTTCGTCCGCCGGGTCATCCATCACTGTTCCGTTCCCTGAGGCGTGGTTGGCGTCGCGGCTCTCGCTGTTGCGCTGACGTCGCGGCCGGCGGGCGGAGGAGCGCTCCGCAGGTGTGGACACCGCCGCCTCCTGAACGGAACCGGAGCGCCGCTCGGTGACGACCCGCTCCCGCTCGCTGGCCTCGCTGGGCTCCTGGAGACAGAGGGAGTGGGAGTCCATCTGGCGGGAACGGTTCTCTACCAGCTCAGTCATCTGGGTGACCACATGGATCTTCTCGTCGCCCAGCTCCTGGCTGCTGATGAGGGCCCGCTGCAGCTGGATCTGAAGCCTCTTACGCTGTGCCGCGTCCCGCTCGCCCTGGTAGCGCTCATAGACATCGTCGACCTCCTTCAGGACCTCTGCAAAGCACACAGAATGACAAGAGTTCAATGTTAGGATGGGTGTCTAATTCAATTGTGGAGTTACTATTGAGTTGAGAAATTTGCATTGGGAATACAATCCTGTTAGTCAAAGGACACTTTTACATACTCAATGAAGTTCCTGGTAGGAACAGGGGGCACTGAAATCAGCTGATGTCAATCTGACAAACGAGTAATAAGATGGAAGATATTAGAATTTATAGATTCCTTACGACTTCCGCATTGGTTTATATATTCAGGAAGTGATGACACTTTCTGCCTGATCAGGGGTCGTCGCTAGTTGCCACAAAGTCATAAACCCCGCCTGTTTCTACATTGGTCTTGAAAACCTAACCACGCTGCTAACATTTATGCCTAACCTTAAATACTAAAAAGCGAATTTGAGTTATGAATTTGTAAGATATTGACAATGGTAACTGGTGATAGCCCTGGTCAGGGGGTTGTCCCTTTGCTTGCTAAGTGGATCACACACACACACACACACACACACGACTACAACAACACTTGGGGCGTACAACTGTCAGACGAAGTAACGTTACTGGCACAACAAAAAAAAGAGAGACATTTTTTCAGCTCGTAAATGAGACATTTTCATCACCGGCGGATTGCAACCACGACCATCCGTTTACTAAACTGAGTTAACGTTACTCCGAATATAACATTTGCTAGCGAGCAACACCGTCGATCAAAAAAAAAAAAGTCAACATCCCTTGCATAGTAAACATTAAAGCTAAAAATAAAAACGCGTGCAAATGAAAAGAAAAGGTTTGACCAACTCTTAAGTAATCCGCTAAACGACACAAATAAACACCCCTGCTTGCCAAAATGGCTGATCTGTGCTTATCAATCCCATTGCTATCGAGGCAACTCGGACCTCACTTCGGAGACGTTGTTTATGGATAACAAATTGAAGGCATACAGAACTACTCGATAGAAGAACCAAACGTTATATTTCAGAAAGAAAAGGGGGTGGGGGGGACCCGAGTTTAATACTAGCTAGCTAATGTTAGCTAGTTGCTAATGTATGGAGTATTAACATCAGCTAGTTACTGTAGCTGTCTAAAGTGACTCCGGCACTGGTCAATACAACGCACTCGTTTTTATACGATTTTATCGTCATAACTCTTAAATAAAACCACCAAAAACAACGAAAGGATAAAACAATACCTTGATACTTTGAGTCAATTTCTCGTAGCAGAGAGACGTTTCTTTGTATATCCAAAGGCAGGGATTCAACACATTCCAAATAATCTTCCACATAGCTGACGAGTTGCGACTTTTCTACGTTTGGGTAATGATTATGACCTAACATTGTTCCACCGATGCATCGAGACAAGAAAACATGTACATAGATTTGAGATGATAAAAAAAAAAAAAAATGTATCTAGCTAGTATGGTTTGTAATGGGCAGTTCCATCCGCAAGGCGAACTGCAGCACTTCACTTCAAACAAAACTGCACCCACTGCGCATGAGCGAGTATATTCCTTTTATGGCAATGCATCGCATTTTCACATTTTTTTACTTGACGGGATGGGCCATTCATATTTCAAGCTTTTGGATTGGCTGTGAACATTTTTTTTACTTGGCGGGATGGGTCATTCATATGTCTAGCTTTTGGATTGGCTGTGAACATTTTTTTACTTGAAGTGATGGGCCATCCATATTTCTAGCTTTTGGATTGGCTGTGAAAAATTTTTACTTGATGGGATGGGCCATTCATATTTCTAGCTTTTGGATTGGCTGTGAACATTTTTCACTTGACGTGATGGGCCATTCATATTTCCAGCTTTTGGATTGGCTGTGATTTTTTTTTTTTTACTTGACAGGAAGGGCCATTCATATTTCTAGCTTTTGGATTGGCTGTGAACAAGATACTGATTTGTCGCCACAGTGTTTTAGGCTCCAATGTTACGTTTGTCAACAACTGTTGTCACTGATTTAACCACTAGATAGCGCTATAGGCTTACTCTATCCAGCTACAACGGGAAGTTTGAAACGTAAACAAATCATCTGTGGCCACAAATGAACTATATAATCCTAACAAAGAGTTCCTAACGTTAACCTCGTGCTCCAAACCTGCTATGTTAGTTTTCATAATCCGCCACGTTAATTCGCCCAACCTGCCACGTTAATTATGATAACCTGTCCGTTAATTATCCCAGCCTGCTATGTAAACGAAATATCTGTGGCAACAAATCAACAATAAAACCACATTTGTATTATGAACTTTTCCCGAGAAAGTAAAGCCATTCATTTATATTTTATTAGGATCCCCATCAGCTGTTGCGAAAGCAGCAGCTACTTTTACTGGGGTCCACGTGAAACACGAGACAACACAGAACATTAATAGACAAGAACAGCTCAAGGACAGAACTACAGACATTTTAAAATGGCACACACAGTCAACATATCAATACATACACACAAACTATCTAGGTCCAATTCTTTAACCCTTATTTTACCAGGTAAGTTGACAGAGAACACAGTCTCATTTACAGCAACAACCTGGGGAGAGGAATAAACCAATCGGAAGCTAATTAGGTGCCTGTGATGGTATGAGCGCCAGATTGGGAATTTAGCCAGGACACCAGGGTTAACACTACTACAATAAGTGCCAATGCGATGTGTGACCACACAGAGTCAGGACACCCATTTAACGTTCCATCCAAAAGACAGCACCTTACAAAGGGCAATTCCCCCAATCACTGCCCTGGGAAATTGGGATATTTTTTTTAGACCAGAGGAAAGAGTGCTTCCTACTGGCCCTCAAACACCACTTCCAGCAGCATCTGGTCTTCCATCCAGGGACTAACTAGGACCAACCCTGCTTAGCTTTAGAAGCAAGCCAGCAGTGGGATGCAGGGCTGTAACAGTACAGCTCCCGCATTTGTTTTATTATAAACTTATTTCAACCAATCATGAGTAATTTGTGTCAGTTCAGTACATGTTGAGTTCCCTTCTCTATTAGCATGCTGAAAGTCTGTTGTCAATCTGTTTACAGAGACGTGACATTGTATTTGGTGAAATGGGTTCTAAGCTGACATACGGAATTGTTTTAAGATGGTCATAGTGTAACAAACAGTATAGCTTCCGTCCCTCTCCTCTCCTCTACCTGGGTTTGAACCAGGGACCCTCTGCACACATCGACAACAGTCACCCTCGAAGCATCACTACCCATCGCTCCACAAAAGCCAATGCCCTTGCAGAGCAAAGGGGAACAACTACTTCAAGGTCTCAGAGCGAGTGACGGCTATTAACACACACCACCACTAACTAGCTAGCCCTTTCACTTCAGTTACATTCACTCCCCTTTTGACCTCTTCCTCTTCTGCAGCAACCAGTGCTCCGGGTCATTGCACCAATGTAACAGTATAGCTTCCGTCCCTCTCCTCTACCTGGGCTTGAACCAGGGATCCTCTGCACACATTGACAACAGTCACCCTTGAAGCATCGTTACCCATCGATCCACAAAAGCAAGGCAAAGGGAACAACTACTTCAAGGTCTCAGAGCGAGTGACGTCACCAATTGAAACGCTATTAGCACGCACCACCGGCTAACCAGCTAGCCATTTCACATCGGTTACAATAGCATGGATCATTTAGCTATTTGATTTGGAATTTTAAAACTCCTTTAGGTATCAAAATATTTATCTAAAAAAATATTTGATAAAATATTGAATTGGGCCTTTACTACTATAGCCCATAGAAACGCATTGAATAACACATTCATAAATGACAAAAAAATACAGTCAACCAAAGAAATCATAAGGAATAAGGTTTTGAAGTGTCTGTCCTATATAGGAGATATAACAAAGCTCAGTAAGCACAAAACAACCTCCATACTTCCGTTCCTTTTTAAACCCGGTACCGAGTCTGTGACACCTGTGGGGTAATACTATATAGAGTATTGTGTTTGTGAGAGTACCATCTTTCCATAGAGTGGTCATGTTCAATATGCGGAGGCACAGGTTAGTCGAGGTAATCGTGGTAATGTGTACATGTAGGTAGCGGTAAAGTGACTATGCAAGATAATAAACAGAGATGGCTGGAGTCATTGGCAATTTTTAAGGCCTTCCTCTGACACCGCCTGGTATAGGACCTCCTGGATGGCAGGAAGCTTGGCCTCAGTGATGTACTAGGACGTACGCACTACCCTCTGTAGTGCCTTGCTGTCGGAGGCCGAGCAGTTGCCATACCAGTGATGGGGTGAAATATGTTTTTTTATATTTTTTATATATATATATATACAGTGCCTTGTGAAAGTATTCGGCCACCTTGAACTTTGCGACCTTTTGCCACATTTCAGGCTTCAAACATAAAGATATAAAACTGTATTTTTTTGTGAAGAATCAACAACAAGTGGGACACAATCATGAAGTGGAACGGCATTTATTGGATATTTCAAACTTTTTTAACAAATCAAAAACTGAAAAATAGGGCGTGCAAAATTATTCAGCCCCTTTACTTTCAGTGCAAACACTCTCCAGAAGTTCAGTGAGGATCTCTGAATGATCCAATGTTGACCTAAATGACTAATGATGATAAATACAATCCACCTGTGTGTAATCAAGTCTCCGTATAAATGCACCTGCACTGTGATAGTCTCAGAGGTCCGTTAAAAGCGCAGAGAGCATCATGAAGAACAAGGAACACACCAGGCAGGTCCGAGATACTGTTGTGAAGAAGTTTAAAGCCGGATTTGGATACAAAAAGATTTCCCAAGCTTTAAACATCCCAAGGAGCACTGTGCAAGCGATAATATTGAAATGGAAGGAGTATCAGACCACTGCAAATCTACCAAGACCTGGCCGTCCCTCTAAACTTTCAGCTCATACAAGGAGAAGACTGATCAGAGATGCAGCCAAGAGGCCCATGATCACTCTGGATGAACTGCAGAGATCTACAGCTGAGGTGGGAGACTCTGTCCATAGGACAACAATCAGTCGTATATTGCACAAATCTGGCCTTTATGGAAGAGTGGCAAGAAGAAAGCCATTTCTTAAAGATATCCATAAAAAGTGTTGTTTAAAATTTGCCACAAGCCACCTGGGAGACACACCAAACATGTGGAAGAAGGTGCTCTGGTCAGATGAAACCAAAATTGAACTTTTTGGCAACAATGCAAAACGTTATGTTTGGCGTAAAAGCAACACAGCTCATCACCCTGAACACACACCATCCCCACTGTCAAACATGGTGGTGGCAGCATCATGGTTTGGGCTTGCTTTTCTTCAGCAGGGACAGGGAAGATGGTTAAAATTGATGGGAAGATGGATGGAGCCAAATACAGGACCATTCTGGAAGAAAACCTGATGGAGTCTGCAAAAGACCTGAGACTGGGACGGAAATTTGTCTTCCAACAAGACAATGATCCAAAACATAAAGCAAAATCTACAATGGAATGGTTCAAAAATAAACATATCCAGGTGTTAGAATGGCCAAGTCAAAGTCTAGACCTGAATCCAATCGAGAATCTGTGAAAAGAACTGAAAACTGCTGTTCACAAATGCTCTCACTGAGCTCGAGCTGTTTTGCAAGGAGGAATGGGAAAAAACTTCAGTCTCTCGATGTGCAAAACTGATAGAGACATACCCCAAGCGACTTACAGCTGTAATCGCAGCAAAAGGTGGCGCTACAAAGTATTAACTTAAGGGGGCTGAATAATTTTGCACGGCCAATTTTTCAGTTTTTGATTTGTTAAAAAAGTTTGAAATATCCAATAAATGTCGTTCCACTTCATGATTGTGTCCCACTTGTTGTTGATTCTTCACAAAAAAATACAGTTTTATATCTTTATGTTTGAAGCCTGAAATGTGGTCGCAAAGTTCAAGGGGGCCGAATACTTTCGCAAGGCACTGTATATATATAAAAAAATGTCCATTAAAATATCATCAAATTGATCAGAAATACAGTGTAGACATTGTTAATGTTGTAAATGACTATTGTAGCTGGAAAAGTCAGATTTTTAATGGAATATCTATATAGGAGTACAGAGGCCTATTATCAACAACCATTACTCCTGTGTTCCAATGGCACGCTGTGTTAGCTAATCCAAGTTTATCATTTTAAAAGGCTCATTAGAAAATACTTTTGGAATTATGTTAGCACAGCTGAAAACTGTTGTTCTGATTAAAGAAGCAATAGACTAGTTGAGTATCTGGAGCATCAGCATTTGTGGGTTCGATTACAGGCTCAAAATGTCCAGAAACAACGTTATTTCTTCTGAAACTCGTCAGTCTACTCTTGTTCTCTTGTACTTTTTAATGAAGCTGCCAGTTGAGGACTCAAATGTTTTAATACCTAAAGGGGTCCTGAAATTCAAAATCAAATAGCTAAATGATCCATGGTATGACCATCTTAAAACAATTCCGTATGTCAGTTTAGAACCCGTTTCAGAAAATACAATGTCACCTCTCTGTAAACAGATTGACAACAGACTTTCAGCCTGCTAATAGAGAAGGGAACTCAACATGTACCGAACTGACACAAATGACTGATGATTGGTTGAAATAAATTGATAATAAGAAGATTGTGGGAGCTGTACTGTTAGATTTCAGGGCAGCCTTCGATATTATTGACCATAACCTGTTGTTGAAAAAACCCGTTTTATGGCTTTTCAACCTCCGCCATATCGTGGATTCAGGGCTATCTATCTAATAGAACTCAGAGGGTTTCCTTTTAATGGAAGTTTCCCTAATGTCAAACATGAAGGGTGTGGTATCCCGCAGGGCACCTCTCAAGGCCAAGTCATGCATTCTAAGAGCAAGTCAAGTCCAGTCACAAGGTTTCAAGTTTCAAGTCAAGTAAAAAAAAAATATCAAAAATCTATACATGCAACCACGTGTTCTACTACAAATCTTTGTCTATTTATTGAGGCTACCATACAGTTCTTTTCATTATTTTGTCTACAACACATTTTTTATTAGCCTATGTAATAGTAAAATAGGGACCTTGTAGATGTCCTGTGCATTGATTCAGCTGAAGGCAAGGCAGGTTGACGTGCTCAGAGTGTCGATTTATTTACAGGTCTTGGTGTTCCAATGGGGAAAGCACCATAGCATACAAAATATGCATGTAGATTCACCAAATATACATAGGCAATAGCCCCAAAAGAAATAGCCTCTGTATCAGGCCTAACCTGTCCTATCTGAACGGACACAGATGGAGGACAAGACCATAGAACCTCCCCTTGAGAAATCACATCGAATCCAACAGGAGCTTAAACAGGTAGGCATGCATAAGAACCTGGCCCTCAGGACCATAGAATTAGCCTACCCAATTGGCAATTACAGCCAATAACCTGGTTCCACAATGTAAAAAGCATGTTCCATTGTTACATTCGTCTTACGTAACAGCAACAGACGTAACAATTATGAATGATATTTCAACACAATGAATAGATGGAAGAATCCTTTTCTCTTATCTAACGTTCTTCTGACTCCAAAAGCGTGGAGCGCAGGCTACGTAGCCTATGCGCTCCTATTTCAGACAACAAAAATGACAGATATCACAGACACACGGAACTCCGACATAACCCGTGAAATATGAACAAAGGAACCCATACATTGAATTAAATAAACAGAACTTCTGAGTCTTGAAAACGTCCATGTGCACTATAAACATCGCTCCCACTCAGAGCATGGTAAGAAATAGTTGGCTATAAAATTAAAATGTTTCGAAGACCTATCAAACATGAAACAGAAGTATCTACGTGTTGCTATAAACGGTACTGGGATGGAATGATGAAACGCTAGCAATTGTTGTAGTATTAGATAGAATATAGGTTTACCACATAGGGCCTATGCATTTAAACGTGTGAAAGCAACAGCGAACATTTAAACAATATTTTTTTTAAAGGACTCTACTGGCGGGAGCCGAGCCTACGGTGCAACTTCGCCACAGTATTAATACATTTAAATAACACATTCCAAATGCACGCGTCATAAGTAAATGATCAATGTCAAGCAATTGTTACACGTTAATCGAACAGTAATGCTAGTAATTGTTGCTCCGTTGCTGGAGAGTTTGCGGAGTATTCGCGATCAGCACATTTTTTTGGAGCTGCATATTTTTTTTTATGGCAATCAAGGGCGCAACTTTGGTTTTAGAAGTGAGGGGATATAATATATACATATATTATTATTATTATTTCCCCCAGTTGGATAAACACTCCAAATAGCCTACCCGACCGCTCGGAGGCGTCCGCAAGGTCCTAAAGCACAACATTTCCTAATTTTGTATCACATTCCAACGATATAACTGAGGGGGACAAAAATTATATTTCAGAATGTGGGGGGACATGTCCCCCCTGTCCCCAGTGAAAGTTGCGCCCCTGATGGAAATCCTCTCTCCCTACAATTTGACGTATGCGTTGCACCGGATACCATCTGTACAGCAAATCATCAATCTGTTCGCAAACTCACCCAGCCTGTGTTGATTGACAGTTTGCTGGTCAAATCAGAGTGCCGAGAGTGCGTTTCACTCGCCAATCTGTTGCAACTATTTTTTTGCAAAGGCGATGCTGCGGATTCTGTCTCTGGTTGTGTGTAGAGTAATCCGGTAGACTCTTGTGCCACAAAATACGTGACAAAATATTACAAACACTGACAATTTCAAGTCATCAGTCTCAAATCAGAGTCGAGTTTTCAGACTCCAAGTTGAAGTCAAGTCTCAAGTTATTTTATTTTCTATCAAGTCGAGTCTCAACTCATCAAATCGTAACTTGAGTCAGTCCAGTCGGAGTCATGTGACTCGAGTCCACAACTGCTATTTTCAGCACTTTCTTGGGTAGCTTCTCAAGAGTACTTTTAACTCTTTATTAGATTTTACTCCTTTGTTCCACCTGCAAAATAGTTATTCACTGGACTTTTCTGGTATAATGCTTTTTAATGAGAGTTGTATAGAAAATGATTGCCATTCACAGTGTAGCAGCACCCAAAATGCTAATTTCCCTAACTTCCATTCCCATTATCATACAAAAGATTTGTGTTTGTCCAGTCAAAATGTAGCATATCATATATATATATGTGTGTGTGTGTGTGTGTGTGTGTGTGTGTGTGTGTGTGTGTGTGTGTGTGTGTGTGTGTGTGTGTGTGTGTGTGTGTGTGTGTGTGTGTGTGTGTGTGTGTGTGTGTGTGTGTGTGTGTGTGTGTAATAGTGAGCTCTGCCGAGGCACATTAAAACACTTGATATCATCGTGTGACCATGTTCAGCACACCCTGTGTGTTTTTATCACCTCTCTTCCTCATAACCCAGAGAACAAGACATACAAGTTCTGACAGGAAACAACAGCAAGCTAAATCCCTCCCTCTCAATTAAATTCAAGGGGCTTTATTGGCATGGGAAACTTATGTTTACATTGGCAACGCAAGTGAAATAGATAATAAAACAAAAGTGAAATAAACAATTTAAAAAATCAACAAGTAAATATTACACTCACAAAAGTTTTAAAGGAATAGAGACATTTTCAAATGTCATATTAGGGTTATGTACAGTGTTATAATGATGGGAAATAGTTCAAGTACAAAAGGGGAAAATAGAGAAAAATATGGGTCGTATTTACAATGGTGTTTGTTATTCAATGGTTGCCCTTTTCTTGTGTCACACATCTTGCTGCTGTGATGGCACACTGTGGTATTTCACCCAATTGATATGGGAGTTTATCAAAATGTGATTTGTTTTCAAATTCTTTGTGGGTCTGTGTAATCTGAGGGAAAAAAATGTGTGTAAAATTATCATACATTTGGCAGGAGGTTAGGAAGTGCAGCTCAGATTCCACCTCGTTTTGTGGGCAGTGTGCACATAGCCTGTCTTCTCCTGAGAGCCATGTCTGCCTATGGCAGTAGCAGGACACAGTGCTCAGGTATTCTGCCACTGTGTACTCTCTGTTTAGGGCCAAATAGCATTCCAGTTAGCTCTGTTGTTTGGTAAATTCTTTCCAATGTGTCCAGTGATTAACTTTTTGTTTTCTCATGATTTGGTTGGGTCTAATTGTGTTGCTGTCCTGGGGCTCTGTGTGTTCTGTTTGTGTTTGTGAACAGAGCTCCAGGACCTGCTTTCTTAGGTTAATCTCTATGTAGGTGATGGCTTTGTTATGGAAGGTTTGGGAATCGCTTACTGTTAGGTGGTTTTAGAATTCCAGGGTATCGGCCTAATTCTGCTCTGCATGCATTATTTGGTGTTTTACGTTGTACACAGAGTTTTTTTTTTTGCAGAATTCTGCATGCAGAGTCTCAATTTGGTGTTTGTCCCATTTTGTGAGTTCTTGGTTGGTGAGTGAACCCCAGACCTCACAACAAGAAAGGGCAATAGATACTATAAAAAATTTAAGTATTTTTAGCCAGATCCAAAATGGGATGTTGAATTTTATGTTCCTTTTGATGGTGTAGAAGACCCTTTTTGCCTTGTCTCTCAGATCGTCCACTGCTTTGTGGAAGTTTCCTTTAATGCTGATGTTTAGGCCAAGGTAAGTATAGTTTTTGTGTGCTCTAAATGTATGGTGTCGAGATGGAATTTGAATTTGTGGTCCAGGCAACTGGACCTTTTGCAAAAACCATTATTTTTTTCTTGCGGAGATTTACTGTCAGGGCCCAGGTCTGACACAATCTGTGCAGAAGATCTAGGTGCTGCTGTTAGCCCCCCTTAGTTGAGGACAGGCGCACCAGATCATCAGCAAACAGTAGACATTTGACTTCAGATTCTAGTTGGGTGAGGCCAGGTGCTGCATACTGTCCTATTGCACAATTTGTTGATGTACAGTGCATTCGGTAAGTATTCAGACCCCTTGACTTTTTTCACATTTTGTTACGTTACAGCCTTATTCTGAAATGGATCAAATAGTTTTCCCCCTCATCAATCTACACACAATACCCAATAATGATAAAGCAAAAACAGGTTGAGAATTTTTTGCTAATGTTTTCAAAATAAAAAAATGGAAATATCACATTTATATCCGTATTCAGACCCTCAGTACTTTGAAGCACCTTTGGCAGTGATTACAGCCTCAAGTCTTCTTGGGTAAAATGCTAAAAGCTTGGCACACCTGTATTTGGGGAGTTTCTCCCATTATTTTCTGAAGATCCTCTCAAGCTCATTCAGGTTGGATGGGGAGCGTCGCTGCACAGCTATTTTCAGTTCTCTCCAGAGATGTTCAATGGTGTTCAAATCCGGGCTCTGGCTGGGCCACTCAAGAACATTCAGAGACTTGTCCCAAAGGCTTTTCTGCTTTGTCTTGGCTATGTGCTTAGGGTTGTTGTCCTGTTTGAATGTGAACTTTCGTCCCAGTCTGAGGTCCTGAGCATTTTGGAGCAGGTTTTCATTAAGGATCTATCTGTACTTTTCTCAGTTCATCTTTCCTTCGATCCTGACTAGTCTCCCAGTCCCTGCAGCTGAAAAACATCCCCACAGCATGATGCTGCCACCACCATGATGCACCGTAAGGATGGTGCCAGGTTTTCTCCAGACGTGACGCTTGCCATTCAGGCCAAAGAGTTTAATCTTGGTTTTATCAGATCAGAGAATCTTGTTTCTCATGGTCTGAGAGTCCTTTAGGTGCTTTTTGGCAAACTCCAAGTGGGCTGTCATGTGCCTTTTACTCAGGAGTAGCTTCCGTCTGGCCATTGATTGGTGGAGTGCTGCAGAGATGGTTGTTCTTCTGGAAGCTACAGAGGAACTCTGGAGCTCAGTCAGAGTGACCATCGGGTTCTTGGTCACCTCCCTGACCAAGGCCCTTCTCCCCCGATTGCTCAGTTTGGCCAGGCAGCCAGCTCTAGGACGAGTCTTGGTGGTTCCAAACTTCTTCCATTTAAGAATGATGGATTCCATTGTGTTCTTAAGACCTTCAATGCTGAAGACATTTTTTTTGGTACTATTCCCCAGATCTGTGCGTCGACACAATCCTGTCTGAGCGCTATGGACAGTTCCTTCGACCTCATGGCTTGTTTTTTGCTCTGACATGCACTGTTAACTGTGGGACCTTATATAGACAGGTGTGTGCCTTTCCAAATAATGTCCAATCAATTGACTTTACCACAGGTGGACTCCAATCTAGTTGTAGAAACATCTAAAGGATGATCAATGGAAAGAGGATGCACCTGATCCCATTTTCAAATCTCATAGCGAAGGGTCTGAATACTTCTGTAAATAAGGTATTTCTGTGTTTTTATTTTGAGTAAATTTGCACACAAAAAAAATCTATAAACCTGTTTTCCCTTTGTCATTATGGGGTATGGTGTATAGATTAATGAGAGGGAAAAATATGTAATCCATTTTAGAACAAGGTTGTAACGTAACAAAATGTGGAAAGGGGGAAGTGGTCTGCATACTGGCCGAATGCCCTGTATATGTTGAAGAGGATGGGGCTCAAGATGCGTCCCTGTCTCTCCCCACGGCCCTATGGAAAGAAATGTTGTTTAAAAAAAAAAATGTTTTAACTGCACACTTGTCGTTTGTGTACATGGATTTTGTGTTGTATATTTCCCCCCCAACACCGCTTACCATCAATTTGTATAGCAGACCCAAATTGAGTCAAAAGCTTTTTTGAAATCGACAAAGCATGAGAAGACATTGACTTTGATTTGTTTTCGTTTGTTCGTCAATTAGGGTGTGCAGAGTGACAACGTAGTCTGTCATACGGTAATTTGGTAAAAAGCTAATTTGGCATTTGCTCAGGATTTTCCAAAGGTTGCTGTTGACGCATATACAACTGTAGTCATTGGGGTAAAATTTGTCTCCACATTTGTGGATTGGGGTGATCAGTCCTTAGTTCCAAATATTGGGGAAGATGCCAGAGCTGAAGATGATGTTAAAGACTTTAAGTATACCGAATTGGATATTGTGGTATTATTGCATATTTTATCATTTCATTTGGTGTACCATCAACACCACAGGCCTTTTTGGGTTGGAGGGTTTGTATTTGCAGTGTATTTGTAATGTATTTCAATGTATTGCAGAATCCAGTGGGTTCTGGAATCCAGTTTGTTCTGGAATCCAGTGGGTTCTAGTAGTCTTTAATAGCTGATTCTAAGATTTGTAATTGATCAAGTATATGTTTATGCTGTTTGTTCTTTGTTATAGAGCCAAAAAGATTGGAGCATTTGTTTATCCATACATCTCTATTTCGGATAGATAACTCTTTGTGTCCTGGTTTGTTTAGTGTGTTCTATGGATTCTTCAATTACATTGAGCTGATTTCTGAGGTGCTGTCCCTTCTTTTTCCCCCAATAGTGTATTTATGTATTGTTTAAGTGATTCACTTTTGTGAAGGCTCGGGTTTTCTGGGTTTTGGTTGGATTGGTTTCTCAATGTAACGATTCTCGTCCTGTTCTTCTGACGAGAGAATCAAAATGAAAACCGAAATGATTCTCAATCAGGGACAATGATTGACAGTTGCCTCTGATTGAGAACCATACCAGGCTGAACACAGAAAATCCCAAATCATAGAAAATAGAACATAGACAACCCACCCAACTCACGCCCTGACCATACTAAACAAAGACAAAACAAAGGAACTAAGGTCAGAACGTGACACTCAATTAATTCCTTTCTTAGGTTTTTGGATTCTTCATCAAACCGTTTGTCAATGTTTTTAATTTTCTTAGGTTGTCTGCTCTACATTTTTAGATTTGGTAGAGAAGTTGAAAGGTCAAATATACTGTTTAGACTTTCTACTGCCAAGTTTACATACACCTTCACTATTACAGTGAAATGTTTTGTCCAGGAAGTTATCCAAAATGGATTTAATTTGTAGTTGCCTAATTGTTTTCTTGGTAGTTTTCTGCACTACTTTCTCTCCCCCCTCTCTGTCTGTCTGTCTGTCTGTCTGTCTGTCTGTCTGTCTGTCTGTCTGTCTGTCTGTCTGTCTGTCTGTCTGTCTGTCTGTCTGTCTCTCTCTCTCTCTCTCTCTCTCTCTCTCTCTCTCTCTCTCTCTCTCTCTCTCTGTCTGTCTCTCTCACTGTGTGTGTGTGTGCATGCCATTTAGAGGTGTGACTTATTTCCTGTTTTTTTTTGTCACATGATTTTGACCCCAGCAGCTGTAAAACTCAAGACCATTGCATGATCTGTGGTTGAGACTTTCCAAACCTAATGCCTATTGAAGTCCCCGAAATTATAGATTTGTTTCTGTCTAACATAATCTTCATCACAGTCTGTTCTTATCACAATTCAAATAAATAGGTATAATATAGGTATAATATTAGCCCAACTTTCGTTTTCTTACATTCTGCTTCATATCCTATTCCTACTGTATCAGTTTGATCACTGCTATCTGGAATCCTTGGGACGTCCCTCCCCTAACCCTAACCTTAAATGTAACCCCAACCCGAACCCTTACCATTTTACATTTCAACTTCAATTGGAGTAGGGACGTCCCATGGTTTCCGGTTAGCACGGACCCCATCAGTTTATTGAGCAATATCTACCTCAACCTCAACGCTCGTGGTCTGACAGTGCAGTGACTGAGGAATAGTTCCAACTTCCTCGAACTTGTTGGTTTAGTTTCGTTTCCTTCGTATAACGCAGCTGCTGATCGACACATTTCTCCATTTTGCTGGAGTCATTTGTCTGGCTAGCCTACATCTCCGGGATAAAAAGTTCTGAGTCAGACACGTTGTAGGCTATTATATTGGTTTGGAAGTCGAATAATAGAATCAGTCAAAATGAAGAAGGTAATTCTGTTCGTGTTTACACTCTGCGCTATTGTCTCAGGTAAGTTCCCCCTGATTTTCCTAAATAGAATAGATTTGTTGGTCAATCTGCTACTCATCTCAAACGGAATGTTTTCAGGTTAAAAAAACCTAAAATATTCCCCAGAATGTAATGATATGGAGTTTAGATCATTTTTATGATGTAAGAAGGGATCCACCTATTTCTCTGTTTCAGAGGTTGAAAAAGCTTTCTTTTCTCTGATGTTAAATTCCCTGCAAATCAATAACCATGTGTTATTTCTGATCATTATATTACATGAGTATAATAGCCTATTTATTTCCATATATTTTTCCATATTCCATACCCCTAATCGCGTTACGGAGTAGTAGCCTATGTGTTTCGTTTTCCACGAGTTAGTTGAAGTATGGTCATGTGAGTTTCGATTTGTTGTCTAATAAATCATTATGAAATGTTCATTCTGATGAGCTTTTTAAAAATGTTTTTTTTTAATTCACTCTGATGATCGTTACCGCGTTAGGACAGAGCTTTCACAGAAGGTAAAACAAATAAAAATACTAAAAATATATATTATATTTATATAATAATACATATGGGGGAGGGACAGAATTAGTTTTCATGCATTCTGGTATGATGTTAGCTAAGCATTTATTCGTTTTTATCAACTTTATCGTTCACTTTTTATTATTTGATATGCTAAATATATACCACGTTCAAGTTGTAGTTGGAACTCGGAAATGTCCGACTTGCGAGTTGGTTGAACGCGGCACGTGTTTAACTATAACCAGTAAGCAAGTCTGATATTTCCGAGTATCTAATAGTTCCGAATACAAAGCGAACGCGCTATATATTTAGCCAATTAAATAATAGAAGCTGAACGATAAAGTTGATTTAAACGAATGCATGTATGGCCAACATCATACCAGAATGCATGAATACTAATTCTGTCCCTGACCCAAATGTATTATAGCACGTGAATGCGGCATTAATTCGAGGTTGTTGTTGCTGCCTACACGGAAGGCATTGAAATATTTTATTCTGCGCTTCCGGATAAACCCACACCAAGTTGCAGGTTTCATGTTTCAGACTACATGCTTAGAAAACATGATTCCAAAAGGGTGACTCAGCTGTCCTCATGGTAGAACCCTTTTGGCTTCGATATAGAACTCTCTGTGGAAAGGGTTCTACAAAGAACCCCAAACGGTTCTACCTGCAACCAAAAGGGTGATACCTAGAACCAAAAAGGTTATTCAAAGGGTTATCCTATGGGGGCAGCTGAAGAACCTGTTTAAGTTCTAGAAAGCAAGATTTTTCTAAGATTGTAGTCACATGTATTTTAGGGCAGGGTTCATGGACTAAAGCCAACACCTAATTCTCCAAATCAAGATTTGAAAAAGTTACTTCACCATTCATCCCGGTTTATGGAATCCTCAATTCAAATGATTTGATTTACGTCTAATGGTGATGCTGGAGAATATCTAATTAGCAAACAAGATTAAAGTTTAACTATTGGTTCTTTCTCCTCCTGAAGCGCTGGCATCTGCTCAAGAGGATACCAAAAGATCCAAACCGTCTGCAACTGTCTTCCCCCCCTCTGAGTTTGGCCCCACGACCAACACTGCCACTACCACAACTACGACTGCATTACCCACCACAGAATCCCAGAATAATACCAGCACAGCAGCTCCTACTACAACACTTACATCCACCACGACTGCATCCAACAGCACCACAGCTGCCCCCACAACAGCCAATGCCACCACAGCTGCCCCCACAACAACAAATGCCACCACAGCTGCCCCCACAACAACAAATGCCACCACAGCTGCCCCCACAACAGCCAATGCCACCACAGCTGCCCCCACAACAACAAATGCCACCACAGCTGCCCCCACAACAGCCAATGCCACCACAGCTGCCCCCACAACAGCCAATGCCACCACACATGCTCCCACCACTACTGCCCCTCCAAAACCGCAGCCCACCCCTCCTGCTAACCTGACCGTGGGAAAATACATTCTCAAGTCGGAGAAGGGTCTGTGTGTGATGGCCCAGCTGGCCCTGCAGATCAGAGTGGAAGACACTGGAAAGGTACAGCACCGTGTTAGCCTCACGACAAACACCAAGAACACATTGGTTGATTATTTTAACGGTCAAATTGGGGCCAACTAAGATTTACTGAAAGTGCGTTGCCCATGAGAAAGCATCATATGAGGTTTGCAAAACAGGGAAAAATTCCCTGTGTCACCAAAGTTATTACATGTTTATCACATGTATTGAGCCACTGAGTTACCAACTCTTTCAGTTGATGTTTTGTAGGTCCAGGATATATATTTTTACCATCCTCCATCCTATTGACACGTGGTAGGCCATAAGCCACATCTGTGTTTTAATCTTCTGTTTCCTCAACATTACGCCATTGTGTGTGTGTGTATGACATGTGTACGTACAACTAATTTCATCTGTTCATTTTTCCAGACAGGAGTATTCATCGTTCAACCATTGAAGACAAGTGTTGCAGGGGGTTGTGAGAAATCCACGGCCAACTTAACCCTCACGTTCAAGGAGGGCTTCATCACCTTCATGTTTAATAAGGTAAGAAAGGCTTCGATACTCCTATCATCACTACCCACTGAGAAAAAGAACAACCACCCCATGGGTATTATTCATTAGGCACCAAACAGAAGAAAATGTACTGAAACAGAGAGAGACTACCTGAACTTGTCCAATAAGAATCGTTCATTTTTTTTGCTTTCTGTTGGAAAACTTCTTCTTCTTCTTCTTTTTTTGCTACTGTCAGCCTTATTGAATATGACCCGAGTTTACAACATGTATAGAGATTAGCCTGCAGTTTGTTGACCGTTTATTACATTTATGGAGATCTATAATGATTAATCCAACACTGTTTTTAAAAGGTTGAATAATGGTTATTTGTGTATGGGGAAACAAGACATGCATGAAAATGAGGTTATTCTACATGTGCCAGTGTTTTTTTTTAAATTTTTAAAGTATTGGATCAAAGGGCCAGGAGGTTTTCCTTGCATTGGGACCCGGACCTGGACAAACTCCGGGCCCTATATCTCTATATGCCACATATGTTCCCAAGTTGTTCCTAGTCAGGTTTCTAGTCAGGTCACATGGCCCTGACCTTAGATAAAGCTCACCTTGTCACGTCACTTTGACATCCTGTGTATCAAGCTCCACAGTAACTCTCCTGGCCTGTATCAAAACCGTCCGTGATCAGGTGTCCCATAGGGGCGGCACACAATAAGCATTTCACTGTAAGGTCTACCTGTTGTATTCGGGCTCATGTGACAAATACAATTTGATTTGAATTGGCCCAGCGTCGTCCTGGTTAGGGGAGGGTTTGGCAGCTGTTTAAAGGGTAAAGGCCGTCATTGTAAATAAGAATTTGTTCTTAACTGACTTGCCTAGATTAAATAAAGGTTAAATTAAAAAAATAAATCTACACAGTTTATGATCAATTGGTAAATTGTTTGACTGTGTTCAAAAGGGAACATTGGCTTGTAAAGGGGAAGTATGGCTTGTAAAGGGTCCTGTGTGGCTCAGTCGGTAGAGCATGGCGCTTGCAACGCCAAGCGCCGTGGGTTCGTTTCCCGCTAGGGCCACCCATATGTAAAAGTAGTGGCCCCAGCCGACTTGTAAGTCGCTTTGGACAAAAGCGTCTGCTAAATGGGATATATTATTATATTATTATTGTAAAGGGGAAGTAGGGTGGCAGAAGACATATTTCTGCATCCTGTTAGGAAACTCTAGCAACCTTGTGTGGAAAAAGTGATGAATTAGTAGACTGGGGTTAGATTGCAACGTTGTAATTTCTCTAGCTACTGTCTAGTGGCACTGTGAAATCATGATATTGTCATATTGTTTTAGCGTTGATGTTACCAGGAGGGTCATAAAATATATTATGGCAGATTAAACATGGTTTTACTGCCATTGTGACGCAATACAAAACGTTTGATTAGGTGACTCCTTGTGTGTGTGTGTGTGTGTGTGTGTGTGTGTGTGTGTGTGTGTGTGTGTGTGTGTGTGTGTGTGTGTGTGTGTGTGTGTGTGTGTGCGTGAAAAAATAAATCTTTCTCTTGTCTTTTTCAGAACACCAGCCAAAACGCTGTCTATGTCGATGCGGTTTCTTTCTCTCTTTCCTACCCGGTAACATCTGGAGGTAATGCTACATGCCGTCTGGGCACAGAGATTCTTATTCCAACCTGTGTGTCAGTGCAGTGGACCACACATTGTAGAACGATGAACACGTTAACCCGAGTCAGTGTTATTCATGCAGTAAATGTGTTCTCCACCAAAGTTCCTGTTTGTGTCGTTGACACTTTGGACTTTTTCATAGGCCCACATCAGTTGCTCGTTTGCATTGATATTTCAGTCTCTGGAAGAGATTGTGTAATATAAGGGTAAATATTAACACGACTTTGCTTAACAGCCTACCACCAACACATCTACAGATGTAGGATCTTCATTTGATCACTCTTTTTGTTACTGATCATTTTCCCGCAAGCAGGAAAATGCAAACTTGTAGTGTATTTGAGTTTAAAAAAAATGCTTCTACCGTTTGTAATTTCCACTTTGAAATCTCATACTTGATTTGCCCTAAAAGAAAAATGTAACAACCCCTACAGAAAATGTCCATGAATTATAATCCACATAAGAATTCACATTTCCTGTTGCTGCAGGATTATTTTCCTGCTGAAGCAAACTGGCTCAAATTAGGATCCTACATCTGTATGTGTGTCTGCGTCATATGACTGAAACAAGGCCTTATCTTTGAATAGGGAATTTACAGTAGTGCACCTGTTTCCAGAATAAACAAACACCTTTTAATGCCATGTAGACTAACAAGTTTTAATGTTTTTTTCAACCAACACGTCCCTGTGGTCGGAGACAAAAAAATGATACATTTGTGATGGTGACGTTTGATTGGTGTTTTGTTTTTATGCTGCAGACAACGGCAACATGTCTCCACCCTTCGTCGCCAAAACGGGTCACTGGATCTCTTCCTCGCTAAGGTTGGCCACTCCTACTCCTGCAAGAGCGAATCAGTTTTCATGGGAAAAGGGCTCTATCTGGACATCACCCAGGACAGAATACAGGCCTTCAACATCACCAAGGAGTGGGACTTTGGCACATGTATGTATCCCATTACATTGCAATGTTGAACATACTAAACTTCAGGGCAAACCTGTTAAATGTCTTCTGACGTTTTGCATTGCCAGTATGTGTCTACAGGTTACTAGATTACTACAAAAACAAAACATGTTTCATCTGTTCATGTCATTGTTCCTCCCTGGTTCTCAGTGGTTGATTCACCAAACCGATTCAAACCAATACAGACAAATCAAACCCATCCAAACCAAATACTCTTAACAATGGATTAATAGCTTCAGTTGTCTAGATTAGATATCGAACACGCGCATAGTTAGTGAAATTGGGGCGGCAGTGTAGCCTAGTGGTTAGAGCGTTGGACTAGTAACCGGAAGGTTGAGAGTTCAAACCCCCCAGCTGACAAGGTACAAATCTGTCGTTCTGCCCCTGAACAGGCAGTTAACCCACTGTTCCCAGGCTGTCATTGAAAATAAGAATTTGTTCTTAACTGACTTGCCTGGTTAAATAAAGGTTAAAAAAAAAAATGTGAAAATGTCCCCAGCCTTAGCTCTGACACTAAACCCATTTCTCTGTGTTCCAGCTGACCCCTGCCCCGCAGACAGACCTGCTGACTACCGCGTGGCCATTGCTGTGGGGATTGTCCTCCTTATCCTCATCATCATCGTGGTGGTGGCCTATCTCCTGAGCAGGCGAAAAAGATCAGATGGCTACCAGTCCCTCTGAAGAGCCACTCAGGGGTCAAAGGGCGCACTGTATCAGCTCACAGTCTCAATACACCCACCATCGTGTTTTTGTCACTTGCTGTTAACTGTTAACACTGCTGTAACCCCAACTGTTCACACATCAACTAATTGTACCGCTCACACACAAACTAACTAACTGTACCACACACACACAAACTATCTAACTGTACCGCTCACACACAAACTATATATATGGATAAGATGAGGGAATATTTCAGCGTTGTAGACCGGCAGTTTCATTTTAGTTGATTTGTACATTCATTAATTGAGGTGGATCAAATGTATTGGATCAGATACTAGGATTAAAATATACTGACTTTGAATATACTCACTCTGAACTCTTTGGCTGCTGAACATTTTAGATTGTGTCATTTGTGCTACTGTGATATCCGGTGCTACTGTGATATCCGGTGCTACTGTGATGTCCGGTGCTACTGTGATGTCCGGTGCTACTGTGATATCCGGTGCTACTGTGATATCCGGTGCTACTGTGATATCCGGTGCTACTGTGATGTCCGGTGCTACTGTGATGTCCGGTGCTACTGTGATATCCGGTGCTACTGTGATATCCGGTGCTACTGTGATGTCCGGTGCTACTGTGATGTCCGGTGCTACTGTGATGTCCGGTGCTACTGTGATATCCGGTGCTACTGTGATATCCGGTGCTACTGTGATGTCCGGTGCTACTGTGATGTCCGGTGTTACTGTGATATCCGGTGCCACTGTGATATCCGGTGCTACTGTGATGTCCGGTGCTACTGTGATGTCCGGTGCTACTGTGATGTCCGGTGTTACTGTGATATCCGGTGCCACTGTGATGTCCGGTGCTACTGGGATATCCGGTGCTACTGTGATGTCCGGTGCTACTGTGATGTCCGGTGCTACTGTGATGTCCGGTGCTACTGTGATGTCCGGTGCTACTGGGATATCCGGTGCTACTGTGATGTCCGGTGCTACTGTGATGTCCGGTGCTACTGTGATATCCGGTGCTACTGTGATGTCCGGTGCCACTGTGATATCCGGTGCTACTGTGATGTCCGGTGCCACTGTGATATCCGGTGCCACTGTGATATCCGGTGCTACTGTGATGTCCGGTGCCACTGTGATATCCGGTGCTACTGTGATGTCCGGTGCTACTGTGATGTCCGGTGCCACTGTGATATCCGGTGCTACTGTGATGTCCGGTGCTACTGTGATATCCGGTGCTACTGTGATATCCGGTGCTACTGTGATGTCCGGTGCTACTGTGATATCCGGTGCTACTGTGATGTCCGGTGCTACTGTGATGTCCGGTGCCACTGTGATATCCGGTGCTACTGTGATATCCAAGTGCTCGACAAACCATCAACTATTGTGTCTGTATTTGTTTTACCTTCTACGTCTGAAGCTTTCAGTGCAGTATTTCACAATGTGCTTTCTACTATAGCTGGATTTTGAACCTATGCTGTCTTGGTTATTTTTTCTTCTTATTAATTTCTTTGTGTTTGTACCACTGCCCTCAACCCTTTAGAACGGCCTATTAGGCTATTTGATTTCCCGAATCGTAATCTAGATGAGGTTAATCATGGGCCTTTTTTTTATGTATTCCACTCAGTTAATCAAAGGGAATGTTTCAGATTTTAAATGTAAAGTTTTGTCCAAAAGGGAGGCATACTTTTGAATGTAAATCGCAATTTGTGTTTTCAATTTCTTGTCTATTTGTCTCAAGTGCTTTGTTGACCGTTATTTGCTATTACACACTCTTTTCCTTGTGATGTGGAAATAATTTGGTATGTAAACATGTTTGAGAACATTTTATTAGTCAAATGTTGCAACCATAAGTAATTGCATGACCACTGATTGTTTATCTTGTCAACTTTGACAGTGGTCAGAAAGCTTGAGGTAGAAGTTGCCTTTAACCACAGATATAGAATCAGATGACCTAAACCGGCCAATCATAAGGAGGAAAAATGGAATACAAATATATGACTCTGGGGCAAATTGCATTGCATTGTAAGGGATTACATTTGGGATCAGAAAGCACATTGAACAAGTTCTGACTCATCTAAACATAGGGAATATTACTGTTCTATGTTGCCACAGTTACAGGTTCCTAATGTTGATTATGGCCTCAATTACTATTCTTTTAGTTTAATTTAGGGAAAATTGATTTTGATTTGTTTACATGTTATTATGTGCCATGTATCATCTTGGAAAAAAAGGTTGAGAAATGAAAACATGCCAAATAAACTTGTATTAATGTGTAAATGTGGTTTTGGAGTTTATTTGGAGTATTGAATCTGGCAAAACACTAAAGATCAAAGTTGGGGAGTAACGGATTACATGTAAAATACAAAACAAACGGTACCTGTAATCCGTTAAATTACCAGATAAAATATTGTAATCAGATTGACACAACAAATGACCACCAATCAGAGACCACTATGATGATACACCAAATGATGACCACTAATCAGAGACCACTATGATGACACACCAAATGATGACCACCAATCAGAGACCACTATGTTGACACAACAAATGACCACCAATCAGAGACCACTATGATGACACACCAAATGATGACCACCAATCAGAGACCACGATGATGACACAACAAATGTGTTTGATGGATTGCGGGTAAAGAGCAGGAATAGTATTTTGTAGGCTACAGTACCAAGCTTTGTCTTCCAATGGTGAGACTGCTGTCGGCATCCAAAGATTATCCAACAGGAATAAACGCTTGGAGGTAAAGGTGACATCAGTGGTGTTGTCTACAGCGATACGGATATGACCTATTATTGATATCTACATAGCGCATTGATGTGAATCACACTGCTGCTCCCTCATTTAGCTATTTGCGCCTTACGGATTGTGGTTGTTGTAGATCCCAGCCTATAGAACAACAGCTGCACGGTGCAGATCCCAGCCTATGGAACAACAGCTGCATAGTGCAGATCCCAACCTATGGAACAACAGCTGCATAGTGTAGATCCAAGCCTATGGAACAACAGCTGCATAGTGTAGATCCAAGCCTATGGAACAACAACTGCATAGTGTAGATCCAAGCCTATGGAACAACAGCTGCATAGTGTAGATCCCAGCCTATGGAACAACAGCTGCATAGTGAGGATCCCAGCCTATGGAACAACAGCTGCATAGTGTAGATCCCAGCCTATGGAACAACAGCTGCATAGTGTAGATCCCAGCCTATGGAATATACGTGGGGCTTTTATTGCTCAATCTAATTCATGCTGATATTCTTTTTAAAATCCATAGCCCTAATGGACATGCTCAAACTTGCACACCTTTGATAAACTTAAAGTGGCAATCTGTAGTTGCTACATCCATTTTTGGTAAAAGACCAAGTCTATATCATGGCAAGAAAAGCTCAAATAAGCAAAGAGAAACAACAGTCGATCATTACTTTAAGACATGAAGGTCAGTCAATTGGGAAATGTTCAAGAACTTTGAAAGTTTCTTCAAGTGCAGTCGCAAAAACCATCAAGCTCTATGATGAAACTGGCTCTCATGAGGACCGCCACAGGAAAGGAAGACTCAGACTTACCTCTGCTGCAGAGGATAAGTTCATTAGAGTTACCTCTGCTGCAGAGGATCAGTTCATTAGAGTTCCCTCTGCTGCAGAGGATAAGTTCATTAGAGTTACCTCTGCTGCAGAGGATAAATTCATTAGAGTTACCTCTGCTGCAGAGGATAAATTCATTAGAGTTACCTCTGCTGCAGAGGATAAATTCATTAGAGTTACCTCTGCTGCAGAGGATAAGTTCATTAGAGTTACCTCTGCTGCAGAGGATAAGTTCATTAGAGTTACCTCTGCTGCAGAGGATAAGTTCATTAGAGATACCTCTGCTGCAGAGGATAAGTTCATTAGAGTTACCAGCCTCAGAAATTGCAGCCCAAATACATGCTTCACCGAGTTCAAGTAACAGACACATCTCAACATCAATCCTTCAGAGGAGATTGTGTGAATCAGGCCTTCGTGGTCGAATTGCTGCAAAGAAAACCACTACTAAAGGACACCAATAATAAGAAGAGACTTGCTTGGGCCAAGAAACACGAGCAATGGACATTAGACCGGTGGAAATTGGTTCTTTTGTCTAGAGTCCAAATTGGAGATTTTTGGTTCCAACCCCGGTGTCTATGTGAGACGCAGTGTGGGTGAACAGATGATCTCCGCTTGTGTATTTCCCACCGTTAAGCACGGAGGAGGAGGTGTTATGGTGTGGGTGTCTTAGTGGGACTATCATTTATTTTTAACAGGACAATGACCCAACACACCTCCAGGTTGTGTAAGGGATATTTTACCAAGAAGGAGAGTGATGGAGTGCTGCATCAGATGACCTGGCCTCCACAATCCCCCGACCTCAATCAAATTGAGATAGTTTGGGGTGAGTCGGACCCCAGAGTGAAGGAAAAGCAGCCAACAAGTGCTCAGCATATGTGGGAACTCCTTCAAGACTGTTGGAAAAGCATTGCAGGTGAAGCCGGTTGAGAGAATACCAAGAGTGTGCAAAGCTGTCATCAAGGCAAACGGTGGCTATTTGAAGAAGCTCAAATATAAAATCTATTTTGATTTGTTTAACACTTTTTTGGTTATTACTACATGATTCCATATGTATTATTTCATAGTTTTGATGTCGTCACTATTATTCTACAATGTAGAAAATAGTAAAAATAAAGAAAAACCCTTGAATGAGTAGGTGTCCTAAACCTTTTGACCGGCTGTGTCTTGAAGAATATAGCTTCTAAATGCCTCATGATCTTAGTTCAACTCTCACACTTCACGAGAACCCAAAATATAAACTTTTTTCTCTCGCTTGTTTGTAAACATTGTAAATGTAAACAAACACTCTATAGCCTCACAACATGGTTAAAACAATAATTGTGATATCATGGATGGTCAGTCCTTGCATCCATAGCTCTGTCTATTAATCTGAGAGTGGTTACATTTCTCCAGGCCCATCCTTCAGCTTTATACCAAAACAGAGGCAGGCGACCGTTTTGTTATTGTTTCACCTGTGGATTTGCCCTTTAAACAGCTGCATATTATCAAGATATCTAAGAGTCACCAACAATTTGTAAGTCGCTCTGGATAAGAGCGTCTGCTAAATGACTTAAATGTAAATGTAAACACAAAGTTAAACAAAAGGCCTATAGCAAATGCAGCATATGGAATTCATTTTTCACATGTAAAATAGCACTTTTCAGTAGTCCTCAAAGCATGCCATTCCATGAGCGCAACATTTATTTTTCAACTTGAATCAACGAGCCCAACCTGTCCTCCATGACAACAAAATCATAAACAACGGAGCAAAGCTGGCTAATAAGTCCTTAGTTAAGGGGTTATGCTCGGGTAAAACAATTTGTCTAATCTATACTTCCATATTTCCAAGTCTTGTTCTTGAATGTCAAGGGGTATAACATTTATAGGAATGACTGAAATTCTGATAGACTTTGGTTTTTAATGTAACAATGTAATTTATTTGTATCATTATATGTAGTAGAAAGCGATGGGTTAGAAGAAGCCTACATAACCAACCCATAAAGTAAAATTGAACATCCATATGTGGCCAGCTATGAAAACTTTTAACATTGATTTTATTCTGCAACAGATGTCGTTCAATTGGTAACATACATTTTTGTCTTCTTCTAATGCCTCTTAAAGGGAAAGTAATCTAAAAGTAACTGAATGTAATCAGATTACGTTACTGAGTTTAGGTCATCCAAAAATGGATTACAATTTTGGAGAGGTAACTGTAACAGATTACTTTTAGGAAGTAACCTACCAAAACCCTGCCAAAGATATACTGTAGGGGCTTTTAATTGAGTCATTCAAGTTATTTGGTATACATTAACTGTGGGAATGTCCTATTGTATAAACACTGATATAGTTATTGATGTTCATTGTATTCTCTCATCATGTAGATCAGGGATGGACCACAGGCTGCCTGCGACCCCCCTCTTTCGAAGGCCCTCGGATGAATTTCCACCCTTTTTTTAACGAACTCTGCAAGGGTCTCAACCTATTGTTTTGAGTTTGAATAGTAGAATACACAAGACGCAATTTCGAAATTCGGTTGTGCATCAGCAGTTTTTCTCTTGTTATGTTAATCACTGATAGTCAGTAAATTAGCCCATGTCAGCTAACATTTTTTAGATTTGCAAAGTTAGTTTAGCGGCCAGCTATCTAAACTTGTTATCAATTGCGGCCCCTCATGATGAGTTCAGATTTGTTGTTGCCCATCCCACTATGTAGCCTATGACACAACACACAGATCAATATCACGGGGAAACCTGGTCTCAGCGAAAAACGTATTAAAAAAATCCATAACACTCCATTTGGTTTGATATGTTACTTTAAGTTAGGTTACATTACATTGGCCTAACAATATAATAGCAGTTATACAATATACAACTAATTGTAGGACATATATTATCCTATTATTCTCTGGGACGACAGGAAGCATAATGGTTAGAGTGTTGGGCCAGTAACCGAAAGGTTGCTAGATTGAATCCCCAAGCTGACAAGGTAAAAATCTGTCTTTCTGCCCCTGAAGGCAGTTAACCCACTGTTCCTAGGCTGTCATTGTAAATAAGAATGTGTTCTTAACTGACTTGCCTAGTTAAATAAAGGTTAAACATTTGTTTTCAATTTGTCTTAATCCCACCAGTTTGGTTTAATCCATTTAGTATGATACATTACTTTCAACTGCTTTAGTATGATATGCTACATTAGGTTAGGTTACATTACATAAGGGTTAAGGTTAACGTCTACAGGATCGGTCCCCCCCCACGGGACAGTTAAGCTAACGTAGGCTAATATGATGAGCGTGAGGATGTAAGCAACTTGAACATTTCCCAGGACATATCTGATATGGGCAGAACGATTAAATTCTTGTTAATCTAACTGCACTGTCCAATTCAAGGTAGCTATTACAGTGAAATAATAGAATGCTAAGTTTGAGGAGAGTGCACAATTATGAACTTGAAAATGTATTAATAAACTAATTAGTTACATTTGGGCAGTCTTGGTACAATATTTTGAACGGATATGCAATTGTTCATTGGATCAGTCTAAAACGTCAAACATAAACTTCTAAATTGCACCTCGGCTAGAATAATACATTATGGCCTTTCTCTTGCATTTCAAAGATGATTAATAAATAAATAAATAAAAACATTTTTTTTTCATTGTATTATCTTTTACCAGATCTAATGTGTTGTATTCTCCTACATTAATTTCATATTTCCACAAACTTCAAAGTTTTTCCTTTCAAATGGTATCAATAATTGGCATATCCTTGCTTCAGGTCCTGAGGTACAGGCAGTTAGATCTGGGTGTGTCATTTTAGGCAAAAATTGAAGGAAACAAAAGGGGGCGTATCCTTAATTAAGAGTTTTAAAGTTACGTTAGTTAGGAAGAATTTACCTAACATGTTAAATAGTTGTAAAGCAGCTTAAGTTGTCCATGATGAGATTGAAACACTGCAACCAGGGGTGAAAGTAAGGCGGTACGGCGAAATAAATAGCAGGGGTACGCTGTACAGGTAAAACATGAGGCTTTCGCAATAATTCAAACAAAATGTCCAGAGAACTGTAGGCTATTACACCACTATTACTCATTACTGCTTGTCAGAGGCATGAACAAATCGGCTGGTACAGCCTACGCTTCAAAATGCGCTGTGGTTCAACGAGAACAACCAGCCATTTTGCCAAGATGTGTAGCCGAGACGAGCGGGGACAACCAGTGGACGCATGTATTCCGGCCTAATGACAATCGACAAATTTCATTCGATTTTTGGTTTTAACGGATGTCTCTTTCCATTCACAACTGTTATGAGGCCGGAAACGGGTTGTGAGTGGATGAAAGTGTGCAGGAACCTAGTAAAGGAGCCCTTTGAAGCGATTGTTTGACAAGCACTTGCATACCTTGGTCCCGTTCTGGGAATAAATAAATTCTACTTTCCCCCTGGCAGGGTAACTTTTGGGTTGTTGTTCGAGTTAATAAGTAGTTTGTGAAGTTGCTAAATGAGATAAAATGCTAAAGTAGTCAGTGATGAGATTCGTGTCATTCGCCCAGCCATCCAACCCAACCAACCACCCTGTTTTCATTTTGACGTTAAGTAACCTATTGTCTTATGTGACCATCCCAAACGTAACATATCATACTAAATGGAGTGGCGTGGATTTGAGTCAAATATAATACGTTTTTCTCTGAGACCATGCTGTGCAAACTGGTCTTCAAGTATTTCCGCGACTGGCGAATCAATCCAGTTGTTTGCAGAAAGATCGGAAGTTGGCTTATTGTATGTTTAGCATTTCTTCATAGAAAGTATTTTGTTGGTCAAGGGTTTCTCGTAAGGTAACACAGTCCTCCTCAGATCATTGCTGGGTGACGACATAATGATGATAGGAATGGAATACACGTTATCTCACTTGTGTCGCAGTCACACATACACACAGTAGCCTACCTTTATTTTTACAGTATTATCTGGAGAAAAAAAGCAACACTGTAGTAAAGTCTGCAAAATCACTACAGGTTTTTAAGTATAGTAAAATACCACAGAATTCAATTTGTATACTTTTTTTTGTATTTATTTAACGAGGCAAGTCAGATAAGAACAAATTCTTATTTACAATGACGGCCTACCCCGGACGACCCTGGACCAATTGTGTGCCGCCCTACGGGACTGCTATCACGGCCGGATGTGATACAGCCTGGTTTCAAACCAGGGACTGTAGTGATGCCTGTTACACTGAGATGCAGTGCCTTGGAAAGCTGTGCCACTCGGGAGTATATACCCTAACCATTCCCCTCCCCATATTACAGTATATACCCTGACCATTCCCCTCCCCATATTACAGTATATACCCTGACCATTCCCCTCCCCATATTACAGTATATACCCTGACCATTCCCCTCCCCATATTACAGTATATACCCTAACCATTCCCCTCCCCATATTACAGTATATACCCTGACCATTCCCCTCCCCATATTACAGTATATACCCTGACCATCCCCCCCCCCATATTACAGTATATACCCTGACCATTCCCCTCCCCATATTACAGTATATACCCTGACCATTCCCCTCCCCATATATACCCTGACCATTACAGTATATACCCTGACCATTCCCCTCCCCATATTACAGTATATACCCTGACCATTCCCCTCCCCCATATTACAGTATATACCCTAACCATTCCCCTCCCCCATATTACAGTATATACCCTGACCATTCCCCTCCCCATATTACAGTATATACCCCATTCCCCTCCCCCCATTCCCCTCCCCATATTACAGTATATACCCTGACCATTCCCCTCCCCCATATTACAGTATATACCCTGACCATTCCCCTCCCCATATTACAGTATATACCCTGACCATTCCCCTATTACCCCATATTACAGTATATACCCTGACCATTCCCCTCCCCATATTACAGTATATACCCTGACCATTCCCCTCCCCATATTACAGTATATACCCTGACCATTCCCCTCCCCCATATTACAGTATATACCCTGACCATTCCCCCCCATCCCCTGATATTACAGTATATACCCTGACCATTCCCCTCCCCCATATTACAGTATATACCCTGACCATTCCCCTCCCCATATTACAGTATATACCCTGACCATTCCCCTCCCCATATTACAGTATATACCCTGACCATTCCCCTCCCCCATATTACAGTATATACCCCATTCCCCTCCCCATATTACAGACCATTCCCCTCCCCATATTACAGTATATACCCTGACCATTCCCCTCCCCATATTACAGTATATACCCTGACCATTCCCCCATCCCCCATATTACAGTATATACCCTGACCATTCCCCTCCCCATATTACAGTATATACCCTGACCATTCCCCTCCCCATATTACAGTATATACCCTGACCATTCCCCTCCCCATATTACAGTATATACCCTGACCATTCCCCCCTCCCCCATATTACAGTATATACCCTGACCATTCCCCTCCCCCATATTACAGTATATACCCTGACCATTCCCCTCCCCCATATTACAGTATATACCCTGACCATTCCCCTCCCCCATATTACAGTATATACCCTGACCATTCCCCTCCCCATATTACAGTATATACCCTGACCATTCCCCTCCCCCATATTACAGTATATACCCTGACCATTCCCCTCCCCATATTACAGTATATACCCTGACCATTCCCCTGACCATTCCCCCCCATATTACAGTATATACCCTGACCATTCCCCTCCCCCATATTACAGTATATACCCTGACCATTCCCCTCCCCATATTACAGTATATACCCTGACCATTCCCCTCCCCATATTACAGTATATACCCTGACCATTCCCCTCCCCCATATTACAGTATATACCCTGACCATTCCCCTCCCCATATTACAGTATATACCCTGACCATTCCCCTCCCCATATTACAGTATATACCCTGACCATTCCCCCCCCCATATTACAGTATATACCCTAACCATTCCCCATCCCCCATATTACAGTATATACCCTGACCATTCCCCTCCCCCATATTACAGTATATACCCTGACCATTCCCCTCCCCCATATTACAGTATATACCCTGACCATTCCCCTCCCCCATATTACAGTATATACCCTGACCATTCCCCTCCCCCCATATTACAGTATATACCCTGACCATTCCCCTCCCATATTACAGTATATACCCTGACCATTCCCCTCCCCCATATTACAGTATATACCCTGACCATTCCCCTCCCCCATATTACAGTATATACCCTGACCATTCCCCTCCCCATATTACAGTATATACCCTGACCATTCCCCTCCCCATATTACAGTATATAACCTGACCATTCCCCCCCCATATTACAGTATATACCCTGACCACATATCTCAATATGTACAGTGAAAGAAGTGAGGCTGGAGAGGTGAAGCAGGTACGGGGAGTCAAACATTTAATAGGGAACACACGAAGAAAAAGACAGGAACAGCATCAGAACATGTGTGAGGGCTATAGTTAGTTAGTTGATGTGTGAGGGGTATAGTTAGTTAGTTGATGTGTGAGGGGTATAGTTAGTTAGTTGATGTGTGAGGGGTATAGTTAGTTAGTTGATGTGTGAGGGGTATAGTTAGTTAGTTGATGTGTGAGGGGTATAGTTAGTTAGTTGATGTGTGAGGGGTATAGTTAGTTAGTTGATGTGTGAGGGGTATAGTTAGTTAGTTGATGTGTGAGGGGTATAGTTAGTTAGTTGATGTGTGAGGGGTATAGTTAGTTAGTTGATGTGTGAGGGGTATAGTTAGTTAGTTGATGTCTGAGGGGTATAGTTAGTTAGTTGATGTGTGAGGGGTATAGTTAGTTAGTTGATGTGTGAGGGGTATAGTTAGTTAGTTGATGTGTGAGGGGTATAGTTAGTTAGTTGATGTGTGAGGGGTATAGTTAGTTAGTTGATGTGTGAGGGGTATAGTTAGTTAGTTGATGTGTGAGGGGTATAGTTAGTTAGTTGATGTGTGAGGGGTATAGTTAGTTGATGTGTGAGGGGTATAGTTAGTTAGTTGATGTGTGAGGGGTATAGTTTGTTAGTTGATGTGTGAGGGGTATAGTTAGTTAGTTGATGTGTGAGGGGTATAGTTAGTTAGTTGATGTGTGAGGGGTATAGTTAGTTTGTTAGTTAGTTGCGGTGTGAGGGGTATAGTTAGTCATCAACTGTACCACTCTCACATCAACTAACTAACTATACCCCTCACACATCAACTAACTAACTATACCCCTCACACATCAACTAACTAACTATACCCCTCACACATCAACTAACTAACTATACCCCTCACACATCAACAACAGTCAACTCATCTAGACTCACCATACAGGGTGAAAACAGGCCAGTCAACTCATCTAGACTCACCATACAGGGTGATAACAGGCCAGTTAACTTACTGTATCTAGACTCACCATACAGGACCAGTATTTGTGGGTCTTTAAACAAAACTGAAACCGGGACCTGGTCAAGCCTGTTTTTTAAACTCCAACCAAACGTAGCTTTTCCAGCAAGGCTAATGTCTATTTTTTATGTTATATTTCTATGTTGACACTGACCATTGTGGCAGCCGGGGAGCAGCTGTTGACCACCTTGCAGCAGGAGGCAGCCAGCGTGACAGAGACGAGAGACGAGAGTAAATCAGCAAAGAAGTGCACAGTCAAATCTTGTTGACAAAGATCATGACATTGTGTATTTTATTTTTTTAAATTTAAAATCCATAAAATTGTCATGTAACATGTAATATAACATTCTCTGTCAACATCACCAGTGTGGACATCTCCTTCCTGGGAAATTTAGCTGAAAAGTGATGTGTATATTTGTTAGATACTACTGCACTGTCGGAGCTAGGAACACAAGCATTTCACTACACCCGCAATAACAAATATGCGTATGTGACCAATAAGATTGGATTTGTAATTCCTATTGGAATCCAGCCAGAGTTAGGATATCCAACAGTTGGCATGTTTATTCCCTTGTAACCTGCATTCATAACGACTGCCATGATTAGGAACAGTGTGAGTAAACTACCTTAGGCATTTTGGTTGGAGCAACCATTTCAGCAACAGGTGTGAAACATCTTAACTAAATGATTGGATTAGTTTAGAGAAATGTATGTTATTTATCTTTGTGTAGCATAAGACTAATAAATTAACCACTCAATCAATATACATGGAAAAACACAGATATTAAGAACGATTCCAAAAATCAACCTGCAGTAGAGCATGCTGGGAAAAAAAAGATAATTTGTTGACGTGACTTCTCATTTAGTTTTGAGTCAGTACCCCATAAACATTTTAAGTAATAATTACTTTTCATTTACTTTGAGTTCAACCTAATAGAAGTATTTAAGTAAGAAATGCCTTGAGGTTTACAGTGTTTAGGCTACATTTATTTACCAGGTAAGTTGACTGAGAACACGTTCTCATTTACAGCAACGACCTGGGGAATAGTTACAGGGGAGAGGAGGGGGATGAATGAGCCAATTGTAAACTGGGTATTATTAGGTGACTGTGATGGTTTGAGGGCCAGATGGTGAATTTCGCCAGGACACCAGGGTTAACAGCCCTACTCTAACAATAAATGCCATGGGATCTTTAATGACCTCAGAGAGTCGGGACCCACGTCCCATTCAAAAGACTCTTCACAGGGCAGTGTCTTTTTGGGGCATTGGGATATTTTTTTAGGCCAGAGGAACGAGTGCCTCCTACTGGCCCTCCAAGACCACTTCCAGCAGCATCTGGTCTCCCATCCAGGAACTGACCAGGACCAACCCTGCTTAGCTTCAGAAGCAAGCCAGCAGTGGTATGCAGGGTGGTATGCTGCTGGTATATAATGTACATAATGTTAATGTCCAAAATCCTGATTTATGTTATGCTGTGTAAGGCTGAATAAATGATTGATTATTAAATTATTGATTAGGCATGTGTACCCCTAATGCCATCTGTTCAGACTACAGAAAGGTCTTTTTATGGTAAGCTTTCCTCTGAAATGTCACTGCGACAAGGGGACCTTCTCCCTTGTCTCCAGGGCTGCTGACTTCCTCATCTGAAGGGCGTTTAAACTTAAATGGGGGCAATCTTGCAGTTGCTACATCCATTTTTAAAAACGTTTTATCTAATTACATTTAGGCTACCCATTTGATTCTTGAAAATGATAACCTATAGCTTAGTTCAATTGTCTGTCATACCCCATCAGAACCCCCAAAATGTAAACTTGTTTAAGTCCTTCGTTTGTAAACAATATAGGCTAAACAAACTATACTGTATAGCCTCAAAACGTTTTGATATCATGGTGGGTCAGTTCTTGTATTCATTATGCTGTCCATGAGTTTGAGAGTGATGAGGTTACAGTCCTCCAGCCCCACCCTTTAAGCTCTTTACCAAATCAGTGGTGGACTGACCTCTTTGGTTTGAACTGCGGATTGCACCCTTAGGATCGCTGAAATCTTCTGTGTAATCTTTACAAATGCCTACGTTTGACTTATTTTACAGACATTCATTGCGAAACCACTGGACGCCCTTAAACTTTTTGTTCCCCGATACTTTTCATTCCTGGCCCGTTCCCTTTTCGTCAGAGGATTGACATGTGGAACGCACTGTCTGTGCAGTAGGCCAATGTAATGTAACCATAACATAAAGTAACATATCAGACATGGGGTGGCAGGGTAGCCTAGTGGTTAGCGCGTTGGACTAGTAACCGAAAAGTTGCAAGTTTAACTCCCCGAGCTGACAAGGTACAAATCTGTCATTCTGCCCCTGAACAGACAGTTAACCCACTGATCCTAAGCTGTCATTGAAAATAAGAATTTGTTTTTAAATGACATGCCTAGTTAAATAACGGTAAAAACAAAAACAAATGGAGTGTTATGGATTTATTGTAAAAAAATATAATACGTTTTTTCGCTGAGACCAGGTTTCCCTATGATATTGATCTGTGTGTTGTGTCATAGTCTACATGGTGGGATGGGCAAAAACAAATCTGAACTCATCTTGAGGGGCCGCTGTTGATAACAAGTTTAGATAGCTGGCCGCTAAACTAACTTTGCAAATCTAAAAAATGTTAGCTGACATGGGCTAATTGACTGACTATCAGTTACTAACGTAAGAGAAAAACAAAATGAAATTGACCCGAGGACCTTCAATTTAAATTTTTTTCATTGGGTTTACTTGATAGCTACCTACACAAATAGCTAGCTAGAACACAGTGTTAATAAGATAAATTCATTTATAAAGATTAAACGAACTCTGCAAGGGTCTCAATTTATTGTTTTGAGGTCATCTGATTCTATATCTGTGGTTAACGGCAACTTCTACCTCAAGCTTTCTGACCACTGTCAAAGTTGACAAGATAAACAATCAGTGGTCCTGCAATTACTTATAGTTGTCACAAAATGTTCTCAAACATGTTTACATACCAAATTATTACCACATCACAAGGGAAAGAGTGTGTAACAGCAAATAATGGTCAACAAAACACTTGAGACAAATAGACAAGAAATTGAAAACACAAATTGCAGAGTTCGTTAAAAAAAAATCAAATGTCATTTTTTTTTTAACGAACTCTGCAAGGGTCTCAACTTATTGTTTTGAGTTTGAATAGTAGAATACACAAGATGCAATTTTGAAATTCGGTTGTGCATCAGCAGTTTTTCTCTTACGTCAGTAAGCCTATGTCAGCTAACATTTTTTGGTGGTCATCATTTGTTGTGTCATCATAGTGGTCTCTGATTGGTGGTCATCATTTGGTGTGTCATCATAGTAGTCTCTGATTGGTGGTCATCATTTGGTGTGTCATCATAGTGGTCTCTGATTGGTGGTCATCATTTGGTGTGTCATCATAGTAGTCTCTGATTGGTGGTCATCATTTGGTGTGTCATCATAGTAGTCTCTGATTGGTGGTCATCATTTGGTGTGTCATCATAGTGGCCTCTGATTGGTGGTCAGACTCCCTCAGGTGGAGCAAATTTAAACGTGCGCCTTTTTTCAATGCTGATTTGAATGTCATTGTGAAAACAGAGAAGGGTCAAAGATCAACAGCCTTTCTGAATTTAAAAGTAATCCTCAAAGTAATCATCTAGTTTTTCAAAAGTATCTGGAATCTGATTACAATATTTTAGCTGGTAATTTAACGGATTACAGGTACCGTTTGTTTTGTATTTTACATGTAATCCGTTACTCCCCAACTTTGATCTTTAGTGTTTTGCCAGATTCAATACTCCAAATAAACTCCAAAACCACATTTACACATTAATACAAGTTTATTTGGGATGTTTTCATTTCTCAACCTTTTTTTCCAAGATGATACATGGCACATAATAACATGTAAACAAATCAAAATCAATTTTCCCTAAATTAAACTAAAAGAATAGTAATTGAGGCCATAGTCAACATTAGGAACCTGTAACTGTGGCAACATAGAACAGTAATATTCCCTATGTTTAGATGAGTCAGAACTTGTTCAATGTGCTTTCTGATCCCAAATGTAATCCCTTACAATGCAATTTGCCCCAGAGTCATATATTTGTATTCCATTTTTCCTCCTTATGATTGGCCGGTTTAGGTCATCTGACTTAAAAATGTCCTTGTTTTTGAAAGAAAAACACATTTTCTTTTGTCCAGTAAAATAACATTGAATTGATCAGAAATACAAGTGTAGATACTGTTAATGTTGTAAATGACTATTGTAGCTGGAAAAGGCAGATTCTTATGGAATATAGGCCTATTATCAGCAACCATCACTCCTGTGTTCCAATGGCACGTTGTGTTAGCTAATTCAAGGTTATCATTTTAAAAGGCTAATTGATCCTTATAAAACCCTTTTGCAATTATGTTAGCACAGCTGAACACTGTTGTTCTGATTAAAGAAGCAATACAACTGGCCTTCAGACTAGTTGAGTATCTGGAGCATCAGCATTTGTGGGTTTGATTACAGGCTCAAAATGGCCAGAAACAAACTTTCTTCTGAAACTCGTCAGTCTATTCTTTTTCTGAGAAATGACGACTAATCCATGTGAGAAATTGCCAAGAAACTGAAGAAACTGAGAAACAGAAGTCCTCAACTGGCAGCTTCATTTTAAATAGTACCCGAAAAACACCAGTCTCAACGTCAACAGTGAAGAGGCAACTCCGGGATGCTGGCCTTCTAGGCAGAGTTACAAAGAAAAACCCATATCTCAGACTGGCCAACAAAAAAAAATATTTAGATGTGCAAAAGAACACAGACCCTGGAGAGAGGAACTCTGCCTAGAAGGCCAGCAACCCCGAGTCGTATCGACGGTGTGTAACATCAACTACAGGTTAAAGAATTGAGACAAATAGACAAGAAATTGAAAACACAAATTGCGATTTACATTCAAAAGTATGCCTCCCTTTTGGACAAAACTTTACATTTAAAATCTGAAACATTCCCTTTGATTAACTGAGTGGAATACATTTTTAAAAAAGGCCCATGATTAACCTCGTCTAGATTATGTTTTCAGATATTAGATAATTAAATAGATAAATATTCAGAAGCCCTAATTGTTTGATCAGTGGTGCTGAAATGGTCTCTAAAACTGGTAGATTTTTAGATTTTAGAGACCCTTACAGAGCGTTTCTGCAGGTGATAGATTGATAGTAGTTTGGCCATGTTGTGTGCTGGTCCGTCTAATGTTACAGTAACTGATGAATGAGAAGGTCACTGTGTAGTAGAGACTGAGAACAGTGCCTCTGCCAAGCATCTCCTTATTTCTGGCCATCTTCAAGGTTATTGTCTTTATGTGTGGTTACCATGACAATTCATCATCAATCAAAACACCGAGAGAGCGGGTCGTACTGGTGTATCATCAACATGGACCCCTGGCTAAATATAGTCTGTATTTTATGTACTTTGTACCAAGTAATTACATTGTTTTTTTTGTTGTTTTTTTTTGATTCAGTGACAATTTGTTGATTTTTAAACCTCTTTGAGAAATGACACGGTTCATCATTTACAACATGATTGATTAGATTGATTAGATCTCTGTGAGAGTACAGTACACTTGTATCATCAGCCAACAATATCTGGTAGAGTTTGTTTCTGTATGTTTCATGGTTATATGGAATGGGTTTTGAGAGATATGTTTTGAATCATTTGTTATTGAAAGAAAGGGATTAAATAATAATACCATGAATCAGTCTTTCTCTTCTTTAGGCTTTTCTAGTTTTAATATTTTCAGGGAAGTCAAGGTTTTAGGATCTGGATATTTCACTAAAACACTGGGTGTACAGAGTACTGAGTAAATAGCTGTGCAGCAATGCTCCCCATCCAACCTGATCCTTGAGAGGATCTGCAGAGAAGAATGGGAGAAACTCCCTAAATACAGGTGTGCCAAGCTTGTAGCGTCATACCCAAGACGACTTGAGGCTGTAATCGCTGCCAAAGGTGCTACAACAAAGTACTGAGTAAAATGTCTGAATACGTATGTATATGTGAAATTTCTGTTCTTTCTTTTTAAATATAAATTAGCAAACATTTATAAAAACCTGTTGTGTGTAGATTGATGAGGGGGGGAAAAAACAATTAAATTAATTTTAGAATAAGGCTGTAACGTAACAAAATGTGGAAAAAGCCTGAATAAGTCTGATGGCTCTGTAGGCTTGCTGAAGATAAACAAGTATCTAATGCTGGGATGGGCATCTTTGAAGGGGTGGGGGCCACAAAGATTCTGACCTCATCAAGAGGGGCCACAGTGGCTCGTGACCCCCCACCCCACAAACATTTTGTTTTGTTTTCATTTTCTTGAAAGCGGAGACACATTTTTAAGTTTTAGAGTTAATTTTATGCAATTCTACACATTTTGCCATGGCGTTTAGTTAAAATGTTGCCATTTTAAACAAGGTTGCTTCAATTCCACACATTTTGCCATGGGGGGGGCAGAGAGGTAAATGAGCTGTTTTATAGCTAATTTCCTGAAATTCTATACCTTTTTGCCATAGGGAAAGAGAAATGTTTGCAGTTTTAATATGATACCTGAGTGAGATTGACTAACAAAATCAATGGGGGCCACCCAGCCGGTAATTCGACCATGATAACAAGTTTAGATAGCTGGCCGCTAAACTAACTTAGCAATCTAAACATGTTTTGATGACATGGGCTAATTGAGTGACGGTCAGTGACTGACATCACAAGAGAAAAATTGCTGATGCACAACCACATTTTGAAATGGCATCCTTTGTATTCTACTATTCTAAGTAAGTAAGTTGAGACCACAACTTTGTGTGTGTGTGGGGGGGGCCTTCAAAAGGGGGGCAGGCCCACGGACGGACAGTTTTTCATCTCCGATCTAAAGTACAGTGGTGGAATAAGTACCCAATTGTCATACTTGAGTAAAAGTAAAGATACCGTAATAGAAAATGACTCAAGTAAAGTGAAAGTCACCCAGTAAAATACCACTTGAGTAAAAGTCTAAAAGTATTTGGTTTTAAATATACCTAAGTATCAAAAGTGAAAGTATACATCATTTCAAATTCCTTATATTAATAAAACCAGAAGACACCATGTTTCTGTTTTCATGTATGTATGCATAGCCAGGAGTCACACTCCAACAGTCAGACATCATTTACAAACAATGCATTTGGGTATAGTGAGTCCTCCAGATCAAAGGCAGTAGGGATGACCAGGAATGTTCTCTTGATAAGCCTGTGAATTGGACCATTATCCTGTCCTGCGAAGCATTTAAAATGTAACGAGTACTTTCGGGTGTCAGGGAAAAATGTACAGAGTAACAAGTACACTATTTTCTTTAGTAATGTGGGGAAGTAAAAGTAAAAGTTGTCAAAAATATAAAATAGTAAAGTACAGATACCAAAATACCTTTAAACCTTCCTGCGAAGCATTTAAAATGTAACGAGTACTTTCGGGTGTCAGGGAAAAATGTACAGAGTAAGAAGTACACTATTTTCTTTAGTAATGTGGGGAAGTAAAAGTAAAAGTTGTCAAAAATATAAAATAGTAAAGTACAGATAACGAGTACTTTCGGGTGTCAGGGAAAAATGTACAGAGTAAGAAGTACACTATTTTCTTTAGTAATGTGGGGAAGTAAAAGTAAAAGTTGTCAAAAATATAAAATAGTAAAGTACAGATAATGAGTACTTTCGGGTGTCAGGGAAAAACACACAGTTGCTGAGTTGTCTGTCATTCAAGCTGGTTTGAAATTACAGGATTAAAAACAATGTTGTATCCAAAAACATATTAGTAATATTATGATAGGCAGAGTTTATGATATTAATATTGAAGTCTCCCATGATATAACAGTTCTTTCCCTACCTAGTTCCTATAGCAAGTGTGTCTGCCAAGCGGAGGTTGAATTGTTTTCTGTTATAGTTAGGTCTGTAAAATTCACCCAATGATTTTGGTTATCAATGGTTTCCACTGGATTCTCCAGACATCAACAACAACAACAACAAAAACAATATTCTGTATCATTCCTTTGAGAGTATTCCATGTCGTCATCCAAGAGACCTCCACCGGTTCGGCCTTCTCTACACCTGCAAACATGATTATAGTTTTCAATATGGTAGAGCTCTCTACATTATCTTTACACAACCATGTGTCTGTAACTCCAAGAATATATATATTTTAATTAATTCCAGATAATCCAAGGATAAAAGGATTAAACGTGTACATGCAAGACAGATAAAGCAGCATGTCTAAAAAATGTTGTTTTTTTCTGGTTGATGTCAAATTAAATCTTTCTCAAGATAATACTTAAGGTTAGACAAAATATTTTGTTTTATACCAGAAAAAGCAATTTATGTCAGGATCACATTTTCTTCTCTTATCATAATCACTCTCGAATTTGGTAAATGCAATGTGTAGTATTAGGTATTGACTAACAAAATTATAGTCGAGCTAGATGTTTCAGACAGTGCTGTGCCAAGCTCTTCGTCACTGAGATGATTAAATGGAAAAGAGCTCAATACACATACAGATTGTATAAAATTAACGATCGATCATATCATTACTGGGAAGAGATAGGCAGCGATTTGTCAGACGAGATAAGTAGTTCATGCTGTGGACATCAGTCATGATGAAACGAAGCGACTGATACATTCACTGAGAATGTAAGATAGCCCGTCAGAAAACAGAGTCATGTCTTTAATGATCCCTGTTGAGATGGACTCGTGATCTCTCAGAATCTCCGTGATTCCTCATCATTCCTGGGCCTCGCAACAAGTCGATCGTAGCTGATGACAGCGTATTCACCCCGTGACCTAACCTTCATCATAAGCAGGGAGCAGTTCCAGCTCTCTTCTTATGCAGTCTGTCAGAGAAGTCCTTAATGTATAGAGCCCACAGTGGAGGTGTCATAATACCCATACAACCTAACAGGGAAATGGTTCCAATCGTTTTTTTACACAATTCAATTTTCCCAAAGGGGATTTTAGAAACACTTAAAATGAGGGCTGTGTTTCGTGTAGGCTTACACTGGCTTGATGTTTTGATAACCTTGTCAATCTCTCTAGGACACGTTTTTTTATCAATATATTTGGCTGTATTTACTCTCATATTCATATGGTTTGATTTACACAAGTACATGTCCCACAATTCAGCACTTTGGCAGTTTACAATGAAGATCATTTATATATAATACGTTATATTTTTCATGAATATATGGGTATATATGATTTATTTAAAAGTCAAAAAATTGATGTAGCAACTGCAGATTTGTCCCTTTAACTTCAAATGCTATTTTCCGAGGAAGAAGGTAACCCTGGAGACAGGGGCAGTTCCATCTAGCCGCACACAGGCCAGAAGGATCCCTTGTCGCAGTGACGTTTCAGAGGAACCCATATGTTCCTGCAGTCTGAACTCTTGGCGTTGGGTGTATGCACGCCTAATCAATAGTTCATTAATCAATACACAGCATAACTTAAATCCAGAATTTGTACATTATGTGGCCTAGGACTAGTACCAGTTGTGCATATGGAAGAAATCCTGAGAAAAGTGTCGGTCTATTTGATAAAACCATTAAATGTTATCTTACATAATGGATTATACTATCGATACGTTCCTCTCCTCACCTGATAACTCAGATTGCTCTCAATGTTTTCCACATCAGCTCTCTCAGTGAGAGAGGAATCGGAATCAGGATAGAGTCGGAATCAGGATAGAGTGGGAGTTCCCACATATTCTCTCCTCTCCTCTCCTCTCCTCTCCTCTCCTCTCCTCTCCTCTCCTCTCCTCTCCTCCTCCCTCTCCTCTCCTCTCCTCTCCTCTCCTCTCCTCTCCTCTCCTCTCCTCTCCTCTCCTCTCCTATTCCTCCTTTCCTCTCCTCTCCTCTCCTCTCCTCTCCTCTCCTCTCCCTCCTCTCCTCTCCCTCTCCTTCTCCTCTCCTCTCCTCTCCTCTCCTCTCCTCTCCTTTCCCTCTCCCTCTCCCTCTCCTCTCCTATTCCTCCTTTCCTCTCCTCACCTCTCCTCTCCCTCTCCTCTTCCTCTCCCTCTCCTCCTCCCTCTCCTCTCTTCCCCTCTCCCCTCCCCTCATCCTCCTCTCCTCTCCTCTCTCTCTCCTCTCCCCCTTCTCCTCCCTCTCCTCTCCTCTCCTCTCCCTCTCCTCTCCTCTCCCTCTCCTCTCCTCTCCTCTCCCCCTCCTCTCCTCTCCTCTCCTTCCTCCTCTCCTCCTCTCCTCACCCTTCCTCCTTTACTTTCCTCTCCTCTCCTTTCCTCTCCTCTCCTCTCCCTCTCCTCTCCTCTCCTCTCCTCTCCTCTCCTCTCCCCCTCTCCCTCTCCTCTCCCTCTCCTCTCCCCTCTCCTCTCCTCTCCTCTCCTCTCCTCCCTCCTCTCCTCTCCTCTCATCTCCTCTTCCTCTCCTCTCCTCTCCTCTCCTCTCCTCTCTCCTCCCCCTTCTCTCCTATCTTTCCCTCTCTCCCTCTCCTCTCCTCTCCTCCTCTCCTCCTCTCCTCACCCTTCCTCCTTTCCTTTCCTCTCCTCTCCTCTCCTCTTCCTCTCCTCTCCTCTCCCCTCCCCCCTCCTCTCCTCTCTTTCCCTCTCTTCCTCTCCTCCCCTCTCCTCTCCTCTCTCCTCACATCATTGCAGCTGAAGGCCTGTCTGGGGATGCAGGTAGGGGACTGTGTAGCGTTAGTGTTCAACTCAGTCCATTCAGTGTCAAACATAAAAAAAAACCTACTACTTCCTTGATTTCAGCTTGGAAATCACACATCACAATGGCACTGCTCTTTTCAAAAGGTGACATTCACTGATGGTGAGTATGTACAGACAGTATGTCAATGTGATTGGATATGTAAATGATATGTAAATGATATGTAAATACAGATGGATGAGGAACATTTCTATAGAAGGATGAGAACGTTCTATTACATGTTACATTACATTTTAACCCCCCCCCCAAAAAAAAAACGAAAATACACAAGTCACAATGTAAACTGTTGGATAAGCCTAACTCTGGCTGGATTCCAATAAAATTACAAATCTTATTGGTCACAAATGCAACAGTATAACTTTAGACCGTCCCCTCGCCCATACCCGGGCGCAAACCAGGGACCTTCTGCACACATCAACAACAGTCACCCTCAGAGCATCGTTACCCATCGCTCCACAAAAGCCGCGGCCCTTGCAGAGCAAAGGGGAACCACTACTTAAAGGTCTCAGAGCAAGTGACGTCACCGATTGAAACGCTATTTAGCGCGAACACCACTAACTAGCTAGCCATTTCACATCCGTTACACATACACATATTTGTTATTGCGGGGGTAGTGGAATGCTTGTGTTCCTAGCTCCGACAGTGCAGTAGTAAAAAACAGGCTTGACCCGGTGAGTTGACTGGCCTGTTTTCACCCTGTATGGTGAGTCTAGATGAGTTGACTGGCCTGTTTTCACCCTGTATGGTGAGTCTAGATGAGTTGACTGGCCTGTTTTCACCCTGTATGGTGAGTCTAGATGAGTTGACTGGCCTGTTATCACCCTGTATGGTGAGTCTAGATGAGTTGACTGGCATGTTATCACCCTGTATGGTGAGTCTAGTTGAGTTGACTGGCCTGTTTTCACTCTACCGTTCAAAAGTTTTGGGTCACTTAGAAGTTTCCTTGTTTTTGAAAGAAAAGCACATTTTTGGTCCATTAAAATAACATCTAATTGATCAGAAATACAGTGTAGACATTGTCAATGTTGTAAATGACTATTGTAGCTGGAAACGGCTGTGTCACGAGTCCGACCGAGGGTGGTTTCCCTTCCCGGTCGTGTAGCGCTCGGCGGTCGTCGTCACCGGCCTATTAGCTGCCACTGATTGTCTTTCCTCCCCCTCCTTGTATGTTTATTGGTAACACCTGTTGGTGAATGATTAGTTTGTCTTTATTAGACGGCCGGCCCGCCTGGTTGTTGTGCGGGATTAATGATTGTAACCTTCGGCTCTAATGTAGAGGAACGTGTTTGTTCCTGGTCGTGAAACTTCAGTTGTACCTTTCTCATTCCCCGTGTTTGGGGCCGTTAGTATTGTGAGCACCCTGTGGTGCGTTGGTGCATTAAAAGAGCACAGCCTTACATTCTATTCGGTAGACGTTGGCTAGCTGTTGGCTAGCTAGCTAGCAGTATCTCCTGTACTTATGCTTGTCCCGTACACTCTCTGTCTCCTGCGTCTGACTCCACACCCACGACACCCGGAGCTGACTTTTAATGGAATATCTACATAGGAGTACAGAGGCCCATTATCAGCAACCATCACTCCTGTGTACAATGGCACATTGTGTTAGCTAATCCTAGTTTATCATTTTAAAAGGCTAATTAATCACCTCAACCCACAAGAAACCTAACTAAATCTAGAATAAAGTCCCTACAGAATAAGCCACGGTTATATTAATAAATGACCGATTCAGTTAAGAAATAGTTCTAAATTAATTAACTGACTTGATTTAATCAAGTTTAAAACGAACCATTAAAATGTTCTTCATCCATCCTATAGGAATCCTGACCTTGTGGATATTTGCTCTCAACATATCACTCAGATCACTCTGGGAGTGTTTGTACTCAACTCTGTTTAAGTCAGTGTCGCCAACCGATTGGACAATAGAAATTAAGAATTAACCAGGGCCATAGGCTCCCTGTCTGTGAGTTGGCTACCCTAATTTACATATCCTTGACCTGGAAATAAAAACAACTATTAGTTTTATTACTATGGTAAATAAATTCACGAGGTTATTGAAAAAGCAAAGATTGCTAAGATTTGTTCTAGTTTTGCCTTGCTGTGTCTTCTGTAACAACACGGAACGAGTGATTTTCAGCAGACACACAGTTAACTTTCCCAGCATGCCCACTCCTTCCCGGTGGCCAGCCTCCAGTTCACTGGCATGTGGTGTGCAACATGTTCTGGGTGGCGCCTTCAGTTCACTGGCATGTGGTGTGCAACATGCTCTGGGTGGCCAGCCTCCAGTTCACTGGCATGTGGTGTGCAACATGCTCTGGGTGGCCAGCCTCCAGTTCACTGTCATGTGGTGTGCAACATGTTCTGGGTGGCCAGCCTCCAGTTCACTGGCATGTGGTGTGCAACATGCTCTGGGTGGCCAGCCTCCAGTTCACTGTCATGTGGTGTGCAACATGCTCTGGGTGGCACCTCCAGTTCACTGGCATGTGGTGTGCAACATGCTCTGGGTGGCCAGCCTCCAGTTCACTGTCATGTGGTGTGCAACATGCTCTGGGTGGCACCTCCAGTTCACTGGCATGTGGTGTGCAACATGCTCTGGGTGGCACCTCCAGTTCACTGGCATGTGGTGTGCAACATGCTCTGGGTGGCCAGCCTCCAGTTCACTGTCATGTGGTGTGCAACATGCTCTGGGTGGCGCCTCCAGTTCACTGGCATGTGGTGTGCAACATGCTCTGGGTGGCGCCTCCAGTTCACTGATATGTGATGTGAAACATGCTCTGGGTGGCCAGCCTCCAGTTCACTGTCATGTGGTGTGCAACATGTTCTGGGTGGCCAGCCTCCAGTTCACTGGCATGTGGTGTGCAACATGCTCTGGGTGGCCAGCCTCCAGTTCACTGGTATGTGGTGTGCAACATGTTCTGGGTGGCCAGCCTCCAGTTCACTGTCATGTGGTGTGCAACATGCTCTGGGTGGCGCCTCCAGTTCACTGGCATGTGGTGTGCAACATGCTCTGGGTGGCCAGCCTCCAGTTCACTGGCATGTGGTGTGCAACATGCTCTGGGTGGCCAGCCTCCAGTTCACTGGTATGTGGTGTGCAACATGTTCTGGGTGGCCAGCCTCCAGTTCACTGGCATGTGGTGTGCAACATGCTCTGGGTGGCCAGCCTCCAGTTCACTGGCATGTGGTGTGCAACATGCTCTGGGTGGCCAGCCTCCAGTTCACTGTCATGTGGTGTGCAACATGCTCTGGGTGGCGCCTCCAGTTCACTGGCATGTGGTGTGCAACATGTTCTGGGTGGCCAGCCTCCAGTTCACTGTCATGTGGTGTGCAACATGCTCTGGGTGGCCAGCCTCCAGTTCACTGGCATGTGGTGTGCAACATGCTCTGGGTGGCCAGCCTCCAGTTCACTGGCATGTGGTGTGCAACATGCTCTGGGTGGCCAGCCTCCAGTTCACTGGCATGTGGTGTGCAACATGCGCTGGGTGGCCAGCCTCCAGTTCACTGGCATGTGGTGTGCAACATGCTCTGGGTGGCCAGCCTCCAGTTCACTGGCATGTGGTGTGCAACATGTTCTGGGTGGCCAGCCTCCAGTTCACTGGCATGTGGTGTGCAACATGTTCTGGGTGGCCAGCCTCCAGTTCACTGGCATGTGGTGTGCAACATGCGCTGGGTGGCCAGCCTCCAGTTCACTGTCATGTGGTGTGCAACATGCTCTGGGTGGCGCCTCCAGTTCACTGGCATGTGGTGTGCAACATGCTCTGGGTGGCGCCTCCAGTTCACTGTCATGTGGTGTGCAACATGCTCTGGGTGGCGCCTCCAGTTCACTGGCATGTGGTGTGCAACATGCTCTGGGTGGCGCCTCCAGTTCACTGGCATGTGGTGTGCAACATGCTCTGGGTGGCACCTCCAGTTCACTGGCATGTGGTGTGCAACATGCTCTGGGTGGCGCCGTGTAGCCACCTCCCCCAAACCGCCCGCTGGCTGAAGCAGGAGTACAATGTGGATTGTTAATAAACAAGGCCTTCAGCCACCATTGTACGTTCCTGTAGACTTTGGCAGCGTCTAGGGCCAAGAAACAGAATCAGAAGGAAGTGGAGGAGGAGGGGGACAGATAGATGCCTCTTAAATCTAATGTTGGTTTATAGTAAAGCTGTACAGCAATTGCTACCAACCCTGGGCCTGAATAGCTACAGGGCAAAAAAAAAAAGGAATTAAGATGCAGGGTTTCGTTCCAAACCTGCATGAAAACATCTTATTTACCTAATTGACTGTTCATCAGGACCTTGGTTAATTGAATCCTTGAGGAGATTAGAAGGAGTGCAAAGGGCGAATAGAGTTATCACACACATCACATAGTAGGCGTTCCCTAATGGGAAATATGCAAATACATGCTAGAACGCGCCAATAGGATCTTGCTTACTTGTACTTGGCTCTGCCCCCCTCCTGGCTAGTTTTGCCCACTAGGGTGCAACTTTCCCAGGTACGGGAGGGACATGTCCCCCTCCCACATTCGGGAAATTGCATTTTGTTTGTGTCCCACCCAGTTTTATCATTGAAATGTGATACAAAAATGAGGCACTTGGGGTGCTTTAGGACCCTGCAGACGTCTCGGTGCTGTCGGGTAGGCTGTTTGTAGCGTTTACCCAATTGGATAAAACAAATATAAATATTATGTCCCACCCACTTCTAAAACCGCAGTTGCTTCCCTGCTGCCCACCATGAATAATTTGTTCCCAATGGAAACAACAGGTTGTAGTCTATCTTTTATGAGTTAGAAAAATCTTTGCGACTAGCCTCATTAATAAGAGAGAGAGAGAGACCCAACTTGGCACTGCATCTCAGTGCAAGAGGTGTCACTGCAGTCCCTGGTTTGAATCCAGGCTGCATCACATCCGGTCGTGATTGGGAGTCCCATAGGGCAGGGCAGGGCAGGGCACAATTGGTCCAGCGTCATACGGGTTTGGCCAGGGTAGGCCGTCATTGTAAATAATAATTTGTTCTTAACTGACTTGTCTAGTTAAATAAAGGTTAGATTTAAAAAAAATGTATTAACTAGTAACACAAACAGACAAAGGTGGAAAAAGTATTAAAATGTCATACATGAGTAAAAGTATATAAAAAAATATAAAATGACTCAAATGAAAGTAACCCAGTAAAATACTACTTGAGTCGTAAAAATGTACTTAAGTACAGTGGTGGAAAAAGTACTCAATTGCCATACTTGAGTAAAAGTAAATACTACTCACCAAATTCTTTATACAACACGTCAAAAACCAGATGACACCATTTCCTTTTTTGGTACTGTTTTAGACAGCCAGGGGAAACTACAACACAATTTAGACAGCCAGGGGCAACTCCAACGCAATTTAGACAGCCAGGGGCAACTCCAACGCAATTTAGACAGCCAGGGGCAACTCCAACGCAATTTAGACAGCCAGGGGCAACTCCAACGCAATTTAGACAGCCAGGGGCAACTCCAACGCAATTTAGACAGCCAGGGGCAACTCCAACGCAATTTAGACAGCCAGAGGCAACTCCAACGCAATTTAGACAGCCAGGGGCAACTCCAACGCAATTTAGACAGCCAGGGGCAACTCCAACGCAATTTAGACAGCCAGAGGCAACTCCAACGCAATTTAGACAGCCAGGGGCAAATCCAACGCAATTTAGACAGCCAGGGGCAACTCCAACGCAATTTAGACAGCCAGGGGCAACTCCAACGCAATTTAGACAGCCAGAGGCAACTCCAACGCAATTTAGACAGCCAGGGGCAACTCCAATGCAATTTAGACAGACAGAGGCAACTCCAACGCAATTTAGACAGCCAGGGGCAACTCCAACGCAATTTAGACAGCCAGGGGCAACTCCAACGCAATTTAGACAGCCAGAGGCAACTCCAACGCAATTTAGACAGCCAGGGGCAACTCCAACGCAATTTAGACAGCCAGGGGCAACTCCAACGCAATTTAGACAGCCAGAGGCAACTCCAACGCAATTTAGACAGCCAGGGGCAACTCCAACGCAATTTAGACAGACAGGGGCAACTCCAACGCAATTTAGACAGCCAGAGGCAACTCCAACGCAATTTAGACAGCCAGGGGCAACTCCAACGCAATTTAGACAGCCAGGGGCAACTCCAACGCAATTTAGACAGCCAGGGGCAACTCCAACGCAATTTAGACAGCCAGGGGCAACTCCAACGCAATTTAGACAGCCAGGGGCAACTCCAACGCAATTTAGACAGCCAGGGGCAACTCCAACGCAATTTAGACAGCCAGAGGCAACTCCAACGCAATTTAGACAGCCAGGGGCAAATCCAACGCAATTTAGACAGCCAGGGGCAACTCCAACGCAATTTAGACAGCCAGAGGCAACTCCAACGCAATTTAGACAGCCAGGGGCAAATCCAACGCAATTTAGACAGCCAGGGGCAACTCCAACGCAATTTAGACAGCCAGTGGCAACTCCAACGCAATTTAGACAGCCAGGGGCAACTCCAACGCAATTTAGACAGCCAGGGGCAACTCCAACGCAATTTAGACAGCCAGAGGCAACTCCAACGCAATTTAGACAGCCAGGGGCAACTCCAACGCAATTTAGACAGCCAGAGGCAACTCCAACGCAATTTAGACAGCCAGGGGCAACTCCAACGCAATTTAGACAGCCAGGGGCAACTCCAACGCAATTTAGACAGCCAGGGGCAACTCCAACGCAATTTAGACAGCCAAGGGCAACTCCAACGCAATTTAGACAGCCAGGGGCAACTCCAACGCAATTTAGACAGCCAGGGGCAACTCCAACGCAATTTAGACAGCCAGGGGCAACTCCAACGCAATTTAGACAGCCAGGGGCAACTCCAACGCAATTTAGACAGCCAGGGGCAACTCCAACGCAATTTAGACAGCCAGGGGCAACTCCAATGCAATTTAGACAGCCAGGGGCAACTCCAACGCAATTTAGACAGCCAGGGGCAACTCCAACGCAATTTAGAAAAAGAAGTATTTGTGTTTAGTGAGTCCACCAGATCAGATGCAGTAGGGATGACCAGGGATGTTCTCTGTTTAGTGAGTCCTCCAGATCAGAGGCAGTAGGGATGACCAGGGATGTTCTCTGTTTTGTGAGTCCACCAGATCAGAGGCAGTAGGGATGACCAGGGATGTTCTCTGTTTAGTGAGTCCTCCAGGTCAGAGGCAGTAGGGATGACCAGGGATGTTCTCTGTTTTGTGAGTCCTCCAGATCAGAGGCAGTAGGGATGACCAGGGATGTTCTCTGTTTAGTGAGTCCACTAGATCAGAGGCAGTAGGGATGACCAGGGATGTTCTCTGTTTTGTGAGTCCACCAGATCAGAGGCAGTAGGGATGACCAGGGATGTTCTCTGTTTTGTGAGTCCACCAGATCAGAGGCAGTAGGGATGACCAGGGATGTTCTCTGTTTAGTGAGTCCTCCAGATCAGAGGCAGTAGGGATGACCAGGGATGTTCTCTGTTTAGTGAGTCCTCCAGATCAGAGGCAGTAGGGATGACCAGGGATGTTCTCTGTTTAGTGAGTCCACTAGATCAGAGGCAGTAGGGATGACCAGGGATGTTCTCTGTTTTGTGAGTCCACCAGATCAGAGGCAGTAGGGATGACCAGGGATGTTCTCTGTTTTGTGAGTCCACCAGATCAGAGGCAGTAGGGATGACCAGGGATGTTCTCTGTTTAGTGAGTCCTCCAGGTCAGAGGCAGTAGGGATGACCAGGGATGTTCTCTGTTTAGTGAGTCCTCCAGATCAGAGGCAGTAGGGATGACCAGGGATGTTCTCTGTTTAGTGAGTCCACTAGATCAGAGGCAGTAGGGATGACCAGGGATGTTCTCTGTTTTGTGAGTCCACCAGATCAGAGGCAGTAGGGATGACCAGGGATGTTCTCTGTTTTGTGAGTCCACCAGATCAGAGGCAGTAGGGATGACCAGGGATGTTCTCTGTTTAGTGAGTCCTCCAGATCAGAGGCAGTAGGGATGACCAGGGATGTTCTCTGTTTAGTGAGTCCTCCAGATCAGAGGCAGTAGGGATGACCAGGGATGTTCTCTGTTTAGTGAGTCCACTAGATCAGAGGCAGTAGGGATGACCAGGGATGTTCTCTGTTTTGTGAGTCCACCAGATCAGAGGCAGTAGGGATGACCAGGGATGTTCTCTGTTTTGTGAGTCCACCAGATCAGAGGCAGTAGGGATGACCAGGGATGTTCTCTGTTTTGTGAGTCCACCAGATCAGAGGCAGTAGGGATGACCAGGGATGTTCTCTTGATAAGTGTGTGAATTGGACATTTGTCCTGTACTGCTCAGCATTCAAAATGTAACTAGTACTTTTGGGTGTCAGGGAGTAAAAAGTATATCATTTTATTTAGGAAGTAGTCAAAAATATAAATAGTTAAGTTCAGATACTCCAATAAACTACTTTACAAAATACTACTTTACACCACTGCAAACATAGGCACAGACACATGCATACACACACATGATAACATATGCACTATACATACACACGTACAGATGGATTTTGTGTTGTAGATATGTGGTAATGGAATATGGGCCTGAGGGCACACAATTAGTGTGATGTCAATTCTGTAATGAATGTATTGTAATGTTTCTAAAATTGAATAACTGCCTTAATTCTGCCGAATCCCAGGAAGAGTAAATACAAATACAAATTACATGAATATGCATAGCCATCTCGTGACAACTTGATACAAAGTATTTTTTTCTCCGTTACCGGGATGTGTCCTACTTATATACGTACACTCGTAACAACTTAAGCATTAAAATAAACTTCTATTCCATCAAATAAACCTCACGTAGCAAGCATGCCATTCATTTTTTTTGTCGACCAAATTCAACACTCTCGTTGACCCAAAAACTCCATGCTTGTGGGCGAAACAACGCCACCTGCTGGAGAGATACAGAGTTTCCGCCAAGTTGGGTCTCTTCGCTTTCTCTTCCTCTCTGTTAATCATAAATCACATTTTCTACATTCTTTATGACGTGAAATTGTTTGGTTCAAATCCAACCCTTGTACTGTACATGAAAATGAGGTTCTGAGAATTTGTAGGCTAATTAAACACGTTAAAATGTAAATAAGGTGCCATGGGGAGCGTTGTAATTCTTCATTGCGTATTTGCCGAGAAAGATTTTAGAATACAGAGACAAAATCAGAAGGTCAAGGGCATGGAGGAGGATGGCAGAGATGTTGGTGTTGGTGGTGGGTAAAGACAGATTTGCACGACAATGTTTGCAAGTCAAAACCACAGTTTCCTTTGCCCAAAGTACCCATCCATGTGTATGTAGACCATTGTATTTTACAGGAAGTGAGCTATTCATAAATGCCATGACACCAGTATAATGAAAGAGACATATACTATAATATGAGAATCATAACGTTGAAATACCATTATCCAATTGGTAGCATATTACATGCTTACTGTATCACTTAGAATATTATAATGCATGTTACTGGTGATTTCTATCCTTTGGCGGGCAAATTTCACAATTTAAATTTACTCAACACATTCACAAATGGTGGCTTTGAGCAGTTTTTAGGTTTAGGTTGCTTGATGTTCATAGCTAGCTAGCAGCAAATCAAATTGTATTCGTCACATACACGTGGTTAGCAGATGTTATTGAGTGTAGTGAAATGCAAACATTGTGGTGCACATTTTTCTTCACCCACCAACAACACCAAAAATCTCTGCAATCCTCCTCCATGCCTTTGACCTTATGATTTTGTCTCTGTATTCTAGCAATGCAAAATCATATGGAATTGAAAACCAGACAGTGATAATTTGCTTTCCTCCATTTTTGGGGGGGCTGTGCTTGCCCGGAACCGACAGGCGGAACTGTGTTTCATGAACTTTTTAAAAATCTTTTTATTTTTATTTTTAATTTTTATTAACAACAAATCATTACATAAATCTCACGAGGGAACACAAGCATACATAGATTACAAACAATAGACAATCGAGCTCGGGGGTACAATATCACATTACAATTACATAAGGACCTTAAGGGACATGCATATATTTACAATTCTAACAGCTTTTTTTGTTAGTAGAGCATTTAACCGTCTTAAAATACAGTTCAATTTCTTTTTGTAGGGTACGAAAATGTAGGGTACAAATTACATTTGTGTATATGAAATTTGGCCAAAAGAATAATGAAATTAATTACATAAAAATGTTTCCGCTTATTTCTATTGTATGTAAAGAATCCAAACAGTACATCTCTCCACAATAGTGTAATATCTTCATAAATGTGTTCAATTATAAGACTACTGATGTCTTGCCACATGAATACAATGCCAAAAAAGATGCAACACTGTTTCTGGGTGGTCATTACAAAAGGAGCAATTTGAGTTGATGTTTTCCTTAAACTTCTTCATATAGTGGTTGGCAGGATAATATTTATGAATCATTTTAAAGGAAACTTCCTTAATTTTGTTAACAAGTAGGTATGTGTGTGGCAACATCCAAACTTTTTTCCAACAGATATTATCAATAAATCCATTCCAATAAGGCATGACATAAGGTATAGATACAACATCCTGCTGAAACAAGGATCGTATCGCTCTGTTGTTGAATGGACCAAAAGAGAAACAAATCTTTCCTACTGATGAGTCAACAGGGTCAATAGAAGGTCGGCTCTGAGGGTCAGGTCTTGACACATTCCTGATTAATAAAGCAACACCTGAGGGAATGTCATCTAAAACAATTGCAAATCTTTAGGTGTTACAGGGACCTTGTAAAGTGATAAGAATTCTTTATAACTGAGTAAAAGACCCTCTGCATTTACCAGTTGGCTCACCAATAGGATATTATTTTGGAACCAATATTCTAAAAACAGAGAGGTATTTTTATACAATATATCCCGATTATTCCATATATAATATATGTGTGGAGAAAAATTGTGTTTATAAATTAAGGACCATGACAAGAAAACCTGCCGATGAAAAGCAGAAAGTTTCACTGGAACTTTGTCAATATTATAATTGCAAAACAACATGAAGTTAAGGCCACCAAAAGTAGAGAAGACATGATGAGGAATAAAATTCCAGATAGAAGTGGATCTTCTTAGGAATTGTTTTATCCAGTTGATCTTAAAAGTATTATTCAAAGTAGTAAAGTCCAGAAAATTCAGTCCACCATTCTCATAAGTGTTCATTACAACAGTTTTCCTAATGTAATGGGTACGGTTTCTCCACAGAAAGTTGAAAAGCATCTGGTCTATCTCCTTGCTTATTTTACTGTCAAGATATAAAGATAGAGCGCCATATGTTAGTCTAGATACCTTCAGCCTTGGTTATTAGGACTCTACCTTTTAAAGATAAGTCCCTCTAGAGCCATTGATTTAGTTTCTTCCGTTTTTTTAATAGGAGGGTTAAAATGTAGTAAGCCTCTCGACTTCTGATCCTTTGTAATGGTTATGCCTAAATGTGTAAGTTCTTCTTTTACTGGAATACCATAATATGAAAGTGTCACACAATCTTTGACAGCTATGAGTTCACATTTATTAATGTTAAGATATAGACCAGACGCTTTGGAAAAGGATTGTATCACATTGATCGATATGGGAATTTGGTTAGCATGCAATTTGCATAAAGTAGAGCGGAGCTAAATGTTTTCAACTACTCCCCTAGCAGATCACCTTCCCACAATCCCTTGCGCATTGTTCCGCGTCCTTCCGTTGAAAGTGAATGGGGGCTGGCCTTCGTCTGAAGAGTTCGGAAGTGGTGGAAACCCTACATGATAATTTTTTTTGTAAACTAAACGTTCTGTGTGTTTCAAATTAATAGGTGTTTAAGCTAGTGCCTAATACACATTGCAAAGCACAAATAACATTTGAAAAATATCAAAAATCGCCCAATTTTGTATCCAGGTCATGTGACGGGATACATACATGTTTTAATATATTTTGTTCAGGCAAAAAATGTAACAGAAGAACCATCCCCACGTATCACATTTGATGTTTAACTCCGAGATTGGCAAATTCTAGTGGTCATTGGTGTGAAAATCTTAATCAAGTATAATGCAAAGTATAATATAATCTAGTATAATATAAAGCAAGTTTCTGGTTGGTTAGATGGTCTGATTCAATAGTTGTGATTGGATACATTTATATTTCCTGAGTATCTAACCCCGCCTCTCAATACATTCACCAGTAGTCGACCCGCTTTCGTTATCTGTGGAACAAAATAACCCACCGTAACGTTTTGGATCATAAAAGGGACAACAGTGGGTGCCTTGTTTCCAAAAGTATGGATGTAACAACAGATCACATTCGTGACAAACTAATCAATGAGTTCGGAGCGATACATGTGGTATGTTTCCCCATTCTCCAATGAATGCGCACACGTATGCTGCAACCCATAACGTTAGTGGGCTACGTTATCTATATTGGCCATTTTGTATTTAACATTTACACTGCTCCTGGAGAGCTACCGTGTGTTCAAGCTTTTGCACACTCTCAGGGGTGAGCAACACCAATCCTTGAGGGCCTTGATTGGTGTCACACTTTTTATCCATGCCAAGCAGTAGCCTGGATCTACTAATCAATTGCTCATGATTAGTGTTGTGTATTAGCGACACCTAGTGGTGTAACACCAGCTGGGCACTAGGGAGTCCAGTCAATACAATTACAAACAGAAAATTAGTTCAAGTTTTGTCACATACACAGGATACAGCAGGTGTAAAACAGTACAGTGAAACGCTTTATCTTGCGAGCACTTTCCCAACAATGCACAATACAGGTAATAATATAGAGAGGAAGAAAAACTGGAAATATGAGAGAAGAAGAACAAGAAAAATAAAACAAGCACTAGAATTCAGTTGAATCGTGTGTTTAGTGCAGGACTGGAGCAAAAACATGCACCCCCCAGTGGTTTTGGCCATTCCTGGGCTGATGTATGACCTCACCAATGACCTTTCTTTCTTTTGACAGGAGGTTGAAGACACATCCTCTAACCGATGTGCTGCCAGCTTCAAAGTTTTGTTTTTATTTATACCTTTATTTAACTAGGCAAGTCAGTTAAGAACAAAGTCTTATTTTCAAAGACGGCCTAGGGACAGTGGCCTGTTCAGGGGCAGAACAACAGATTCAAATCTAATATAATAATTTGTTCTTAACTGACTTGCCTAGTTAAATAAAGGTGAAATAAATTAAAGATTTTCCTGGAAAAATACAAGAAGGTGAGCAGGTACAAAAATGAAATTGTAACAATGAATGATTAGACTCAAGGAAATTGCTTTTCAGACTGGAAAGGCCAAATGAAGTGTGAGATCAAGTGTAACTGAATAAATGGACTGGCACAGCTTTGAATATGAATAATATGACTCCTCTATTGCACAAAGCACTAGAACAAAGAGTGTAGGTGCGCTGGCTCCTCGTGTGTAGTGAGTGAGCAGCAATTGATTTTTCACACTGAATTAACAACTTATTGTTCTGGTCTGGAACATTAGTCAGACTCGCCAAAAGAGAATATAATAAATATTATTCGTAAACATCTCCCCCCCCCTGTTCTAGCGCCCAGCCTGCTCCCACATTGTTAGGCGTCCGCTGGCCAGCCACTTCGCCCCCAGATCTCACTACTTGTTGCTGTTCCTGCCTTTTCCCTTGGTTATTCTCAGGCAGTACCAGGTCCTGTGGGCTGGTAGCCACCCTGCTGACCTGTAGGACAGTGACCGACCCTGTTCTGGGCTGCCAGGTCTTCATGCCTGTTTCCTAGCCTGCTCCAAGTGCTACTGTCTCATCAAACACACAGCAGAAGGGTGCGAGTATCCTTTCTTTAAGCATCTTGTGTGTCCACCCTGCGATCATGAATTCTGCTACATTCTTAGAAACAAAGGCGCTATCTAGAACACCAATCAGGCTCCCTGAGGAATTGCCCAGACATGTGACCTATTGGGACAGCTGAAGAACCCGTTTGGAACCCTAAGAGTGTATGTCTGTTTGAGGAAAGGTGAGGAATGCCTAATGGGTAAACATCTGTAGTATATACTGTATCTGGGGTCTGTAAAGGATGCAAGGATGTCTAGCAGGCTGAGGTTTGCAGCATAACTCGGTTGAGGTTTGCCCTGACTGTGAGATTAGTCACGCCCTGGGTATCTTGGTTCAATCATAGTAATTATAGGCCCCTTGGCTACATTTACACATGCAGACAAATTATAATATTTTGCCTAATTATTGCTCTTTTGACAAATCAGATCTTTAGCTAATAATTGGAAAACAGATCAGAATTGGGCTCCATGTGTAAATGTAGCCCTTGTGTTTCCCAAATGTGCATTTAAAAAACAACAACTTGTGATTAAATGAACAGCTTTATTCTGCCGTCCTGCTTTGCATTGTGACTCACCTGCACAGTCATTGACTGAGTGCAGAGTGGGAGAAAGCAAAACCAGTCGGAGACAAAGACATGACCCCCTTTCTGAGGATGTGAAGATTACTTCCACCACTTTTCTCCTCATGCCCAGGCTCCCATGCGGCAAGCGGAAGGAACAGCATGGGAGAAGGAGAGATGGGAGGAGACAGGAGGGAAATGGTGCTCACGTTGTATCCATTTCACTGACTACCACTCTTCTTCTCTCAGGGGGCTGAGATGTTTTAAGCCCCTACATTAGATGGCCCAAAATGGAGTATGATGTTCATGATCAGGGTTTGGGTAGGTTACTTCCTAAATGTAATCCGTTACTAGTTACCTGTCCAAAATTGTAATCAGTAATGTAATTTTGGATGACTCAAACTCAGTAACGTAATCTGATTACATTTCGTTACTTTTAGATTACTTTCCCTTTAAGAGTCATTAGAAGAGGACAAAAATGTATGTTACCAATTGAACGACACATGTTAAAGTTTACCTAGCTGGCCACATATGGATGTTCAATTTTACTTTATGGGTTGGTTATGTAGGCTTCTTCTAACCCATCGCTTTCTACTGCATATAATAATACATTAAATTATATATTTACATTAATATACAGTAAATCATTTATAAGTCCAAAAATGTATGTAGCAACTACAGAATTACCCTTTAAGTCTATAACATGCGTGCAAGTTTGAGCATGTGTCCATTAGGCCTGTGGATGTTCTTTTTATATCAGCATGAATTAGATTGAGAAATAAAAGCCCCACTTTTATTCCATAGGCTGGGATCCTCACTATGCAACTGTTGTTCCATAGGCTGGAATCTGCACTATGCAGCTGTTAATTCTATAGGCTGGGATCTACACTATACAGCTGTTATTCTATAGGCTGGGATCTGCACTATGCAGCTGTTGTTCCATAGGCTGGGATCTGCACTATGCAACTGTTGTTCCATAGGCTGGGATCTACACTATGCAGCTGTTGTTCCATAGGCTGGGATCTACACTATGCAGCTGTTGTTCCATAGGTTGGGATCTGCACTATGCAGCTGTTGTTCCATAGGCTGGGATCTGCACCGTGCAGCTGTTGTTCCATAGGCTGGGATCTGCACTATGCAGCTGTTGTTCCATAGGCTGGGATCTGCACCGTGCAGCTGTTGTTCTATAGGCTGGGATCTACACTATGCAGCTGTTGTTCCATAGGTTGGGATCTGCACTATGCAACTGTTGTTCCATAGGTTGGGATCTACACTATGCAGCTGTTGTTCCATAGGCTGGGATCTGCACTATGCAACTGTTGTTCCATAGGCTGGGATCTGCACTATGCAGCTGTTGTTCCATAGGCTGGGATCTGCACCGTGCAGCTGTTGTTCTATAGGCTGGGATCTACAACAACCACAATCCGTAAGGCGCAAATAGCTAAATGAGGGAGCAGCAGTGTGATTCACATCAATGCGCTATGTAGATATCAATAATAGGTCATATCCGTATCGCTGTAGACAACACCACTGATGTCACCTTTACCTCCAAGCGTTTATTCAAGTTGAATAATCTTTAGATGCCGACAGCAGTCTCACCATTGGAAGACAAAGCTTGGTACTGTAGCCTACAAAATACTATTCCTGCTCTTTACCCGCAATCCATCAAACACATTTGTTGTGTCATCATAGTGGTCTCTGATTGGTGGTCATCATTTGGTGTGTCATCATAGTGGTCTCTGATTGGTGGTCATCATTTGGTGTGTCATCATAGTGGTCTCTGAATGGTGGTCATCATTTGGTGTGTCATCATAGTGGTCTCTGATTGGTGGTCATCATTTGGTGTGTCATCATAGTGGTCTCTGATTGGTGGTCATCATTTGGTGTGTCATCATAGTGCTCTCTGATTGGTGGTCATCATTTGGTGTGTCATCATAGTGGTCTCTGATTGGTGGTCATCATTTGTTGTGTCATCATAGTGGTCTCTGATTGGTGGTCATCATTTGGTGTGTCATCATAGTGGTCTCTGATTGGTGGTCAGACTCCCTCAGGTGGAACAAATTTAAACGTGCGCCTTTTTTTCAATGCTGATTTGAATGTCATTGTGAAAACAGAGAAGGGTCAAAGATCATTTCTTTCAAACATCCTTTCTGAATATAAAAGTAATCATCGAAGTAAATAATATAGTTTTTATCTGTAATCTGATTACAATATTCTAGCTGGTAATTTAACGGATCACACTTAACCGTTAATCTTTTACAAAAGCCAACCCTGCTCATGATACTCATTGTGGAAGGTGGACAAGATAACTTGAAAAGCCTTGTTTCCCATTTGGTAATACGGTATGTAACACAAGTGGTGAGCTGCGCTGGGCTGGGCTTGTTTAGAGTAAGCCAGGCTTTCAGGGCGCATCATAACAATAAGTAGAGATAAACTTCAGTACATCTTTGCCTTCACCGCGTTGGATTTACACCAATAGGAGAAGAGTCCACTCACACTGTCACCCAGGTATAATATCGGCAATTCAGTTGCTGACAGAAAATGAAGTAGGCTAAAATAAGCAGATACTATTTGGACAAAAGAACTGGAAATAAGAACTCCAGCTGGAAGTGGGCTCAGACAGCCAATCGATAAGGAGGTGAAGCATTAGAGATGAAAATAGAACAGAGAGAAGGGCCAGTGTTATTAACACTGCTTGAGTCATATCTCCACAGGGTCCAGCTTTTACACACACACACACACACACACACCTGCTACCCTTGACTTGATTTGGTGAGCAAGAAGACACCTCTCATTTAGGTTCCATTAGTGCAACTTGTGTCTGTCAAACCGCCCCCCCCCCTCCCCCCCCTCAATCATGTCTCAAAACACAACATAGACTATTTTATAAACAGACATGATTTTTAACCACTTTTTATTTGCTAAAACCTGTAAAACTGACCAACTGTTGACCAATAAGATCCGTGTTCCTGAAGGTGGTCGATAAAAGACATCTCAGAGATATACAGCACCTGTATGTCTTCAGCAAGGTTTCTCTCCCGTTGACTTTCTTCACGTTTTATGTTACAGCCTGAACTTAAAATGGATTAAATTATGATTTTTTTGTTGTAACTGGTCTACACACAATAACACAATGTCAAAAGTGGAAATGTTTTTGTATTTTTTTTTCAAATTAATTAAAAATAAATAAATGAAAAGCTGAAATGTCAACCCCTTTGTTATGACAAAGCCTTAATTAGTTCTGGAGTAAAAATCTATTTAAGTCACATAATAAATTGAATGAACTTACTCTGTGTGCAATAATAGTGTTTAACATGCTTTTTGAATGCCTACCTCAAATCTGTACCTCCACACATAAAACTATCTGTAATCGGTCGAGCTGTGAATTTCAAACACAGATTCAACCCCAAAGACTCGCAAAGGGCACCTATTGGTAGATGGGTACAAGTAAAGAAGCAGTCATTGAACATCCCTTTGAGCATAGTGAAGCTATTAATTACACTTTGGATGGTGTATCAATACACCCAGTCACTACTAAGATACAGGCGTCCTTAACTCAGTTGCCGGAGAGGAAGGAAACCACTCAGGGATTTCACAATGAGGCCAATGGTGACTTTAAAACAGTTACAAAGTTTAATGGCTGTGATAGAAAACTAAGGATGGATTAACAACATTATAGTTACTCCACAATACTAAGCTAAATGACAGAGTGAAACAAAGGAAGCCTGTACAGAATAAACATATTCCAAAACATGCATCCTGTTTGCAACAAGGCACTTAAGTAAAATTGCAAAATATTTGGCAAATTAGTGAACTTTATGTCCTGAATACAAAGCGTTATGTTGGAGCAAATCCACCACATATCGGAGTACCACTCTTCATATTTTCAAGCATGATGGTGGCTGCATCACGTTATGGGTATGCTTGTCATCGGCAAGGGATTTTTTTTTAGGATAAAAATAAATGGAATAAGAGTTAAGCACAGGCAAAATCCTAGAGGGAAACCTGGTTCAGTCTGCTTTCCAACAGACACTGGGAGACAAATTCAACTTTCAGCAGGACAATAACCTAAAACACAAGGCTAAATATACACTGGAGTTTCTTACCAAGAGGACATTGAATGTTGTTGAGTGGCCAAGTTACAGTTTTGACTTAAATTGTCTTAAATCTATGGCAATACTTGAAATCGTCGGCTGTCTAGCGATGATCGACAACCAACTTGACAGAATTTGAAGAATTTCGTAAAGAATAATGTGCAAATATTGTACAATCCAGGTGTGTAAAGCTCTTAGAGACTTACCCAGAAAGACTCACAGCTGTAATCGCTGCCAAAGGTGATTTCTAACATCTATTGACTTAAGGGGTTTGAATACTTAATAAGTAATCAAGATATGCGTTTTATTTTTATTTTTTTTTGTTGTACAAAATGTTAGAACATTTCTTCTAATTTGACATCACAGAGTACTTAGTGTAGACCATTGACCAAAATGTTTTTAATTGACCTTTTAACCCAACAAAACATGGGACAAGTCAAGAGGGTGAATACTTTCTGAAGGCCCTGAATAAACAACAATTTAAACAAAACTGTTTCTCTGGTCATATCTTCAATAATTATATTGAATATATACATATCACATATAAAACATACAAGCCCCACAGCTTACAGTTGACCATGATCAAATTAATGATTGCCAAATGATAAGGAGGTTGAGTTTTTGTAAACACAGTCTCTTGTCTCGTCGCCATCTGCACCAACATCGGGGTGAATCTCAAAAACTATTTCCTTGGCTCTTCAACCTCCTTCTCAAAACTCACTGAAGGAGAAGATCTGAGGTTCCTCCCATTCCGCTCTACGGCTCCTCCCCTCGGACCTTCTCCTCCAATGCGTGTTTAGAAGCGGTCGAGGAATAAAGGAAACGCCCATTTCCCCACTTTCACTCATGGCCGTCTTTGGCCGTGATATCCAACATCGCGTGCAGTTCCCAGGGTTCGTATCCCAGCAGGCCTTGCAGGTCACAGACGAAACGGTAGACGTAGCGCTTGCCAGCGTTCTTGTGGATGATGTTCTTGTCGTAGTAGTAGCGCAGGCCTCGACTCAACTTCTCGTAGTTCATCTTAGGCTTGTTCTTCCTCCGGCCCCATAGCTGGGCCACCTGGGATAACAAACCATTAAACTAGTATTATCATCAACATATTATACAGTATATTGGCGTATCTAAAGTTGGCTAATTGACCTTACTTCAGAATAAGAACACTGTAACAGCATATAATAGGCTACAACTCTTGCCTCGTCGGGATCTGTCAGTTTAAACTCCCATCCATCCCCTGTCCAAATTATAAATGATTGACAGCTGCGGTCAATGAGGAGCTCCAATAGAAACTGCCACAGCTGAATGGGACCACTGCCTGTTGAGACACATAGGGAGGGATTAAACTGTTAAGTCAGTTAAGAACACATTCTTATTTACAATGACGGCCTACCCCGAACAAACCCCAACGACGCTGGGCCAATTGTGCGCCGCCCTATGGGACTCCCAATCACGGCTGGTTGTGATACAGCCTGCAATCGAACCAGGGTCTGTAGTGACACCTCTAGCACTGAGATGCAGTGCCTTGGACCGCTGCACCACTCAGGAGCCCCAAGACGAAGGAGATCAAGATCCAGGCAAAGGAGTTGGCTAAATCAGAACCTAGATTGTAGATCAACGGGTAATCAAAGAGAGTGGTCATTTTCTACATAAAGAACATCACTCACCAGTATAAGCAGACAGAATGCCTGCCGGAACCACAGCTCTACACAGATCAGACTTGTCCCCTATAAACTCTTTGAAGCTCCCGTGTGGGGGTGGCAAATTGAAGGGGTCCTCAGAGATGGACTCTTCCACACCCTGCGTTGGTCTAGTCAAGGACAGAGAAGCGGTGGTGTCCGTGTCCTCATAATGCAGGGTCCCAAACTCAGACTCACACTCTGAAGTCAAGAGATTGAGAAAATTGGTTGATGATAGGAAACTATTCAATGAATCTCTCTTAACAGAAGGAGAGACACCTCCAAAGCCCCTGGTCTAAAGCAATAATACATTTCCAATGGCTTATCAATTAGAAATACATTCTGAATGTTAACCCTTTCCCTTCAATCAAATATTAATCCAACACAAAAGGACAAGAGATTCTTCACATAATTAAATAGAACACACATAGTGGTATGAAGAACACAAAGCATATCTGTATGGTTTCCTACCAAGGTCTCTATGGTTTCCTACCAAGATCTCTATGGTTTCCTACCTGTCCTACCAAGGTCTCTATGGTTTCCTACCAAGGTCTCCATGGTTTCATACCTGTCCTACCAATGTCTCATTGGTTTCCTACCAAGGTCTCATTGGTTTCCTACCAAGGTCTCATTGGTTTCCTACCAAGGTCTCATTGGTTTCCTACCAAGGTCTCATTGGTTTCCTACCAAGGTCTCATTGGTTTCCTACCTATCCTACCAAGGTCTCATTGGTTTCCTACCAAGGTCTCATTGGTTTCCTACCAAGGTCTCTTTGGTTTCCTACCAAGGTCTCTTTGGTTTCCTACCTGTCCTACCAAGGTCTCTATGGTTTCCTACCTGTCACACCAAGGTCTCATTGGTTTCCTACCAAGGTCTCTATGGTTTCTACCTGTCCTACCAAGGTCTCATTGGTTTCCTACCAAGGTCTCATTGGTTTCCTACCAAGGTCTCTATGGTTTCCTACCAAGGTCTCTATGGTTTCCTACCAAGGTCTCTATGGTTTCCTACCAAGGTCTCTTTGGTTTCCTACCAAGGTCTCTTTGGTTTCCTACCTGTCCTACCAAGGTCTCATTGGTTTCCTACCAAGGTCTCTATGGTTTCTACCTGTCCTACCAAGGTCTCATTGGTTTCCTGCCAAGGTCTCTATGGTTTCTACCTGTCCTACCAAGGTCTCCATGGCTTCCTACCAAGGTCTCTATGGCTTCTTACCTGTTCTACCAAGGTCTCTTTGGTTTCCTACCTGTTCTACCAAGGTCTCTTTGGTTTCCTACCAAGGTCTCTTTGGTTTCCTACCAAGGTCTCTTTGGTTTCCTACCAAGGTCTCTTTGGTTTCCTACCAAGGTCCCTTTGGCTTCCTACCAAGGTCTCTATGGCTTCTTACCTGTTCTACCAAGGTCTCTTTGGTTTCCTACCTGTTCTACCAAGGTCTCTTTGGTTTCCTACCAAGGTCTCTTTGGTTTCCTACCAAGGTCTCTTTGGTTTCCTACCAAGGTCTCTTTGGTTTCCTACCAAGGTCTCTTTGGTTTCCTACCAAGGTCTCTATGGCTTCCTACCAAGGTCTCTATGGCTTCCTACCAAGGTCTCTATGGCTTCTTACCTGTTCTACCAAGGTCTCTTTGGTTTCCTACCAAGGTCTCATTGGTTTCCTACCAAGGTCTCATTGGTTTCCTACCAAGGTCTCTATGGTTTCCTACCAAGGTCTCATTGGTTTCCTACCAAGGTCTCTATGGTTTCCTACCAAGGTCTCTATGGTTTCCTACCAAGGTCTTTGGTTTGGTTTCCTACCAAGGTCTCTATGGTTTCCTACCTGTCACACCAAGGTCTCATTGGTTTCCTACCAAGGTCTCTATGGTTTCTACCTGTCCTACCAAGGTCTCATTGGTTTCCTGCCAAGGTCTCTTTGGTTTCCTACCTGTCCTACCAAGGTCTCCATGGCTTCCTACCAAGGTCTCTATGGCTTCTTACCTGTTCTACCAAGGTCTCTTTGGTTTCCTACCTGTTCTACCAAGGTCTCTTTGGTTTCCTACCAAGGTCTCTTTGGTTTCCTACCAAGGTCTCATTGGTTTCTACCTGTCCTACCAAGGTCTCTATGGCTTCCTACCAAGGTCTCTATGGCTTCCTACCAAGGTCTCTATGGCTTCCTACCAAGGTCTCTATGGCTTCCTACCAAGGTCTCTATGGCTTCTTACCTGTTCTACCAAGGTCTCTTTGGTTTCCTACCAAGGTCTCATTGGTTTCCTACCAAGGTCTCTATGGTTTCCTACCAAGGTCTCATTGGTTTCCTACCAAGGTCTCTATGGTTTCCTACCAAGGTCTCTATGGTTTCCTACCAAGGTCTCTTTGGTTTCCTACCAAGGTCTCTTTGGTTTCCTACCTGTCCTACCAAGGTCTCATTGGTTTCCTACCAAGGTCTCTATGGTTTCTACCTGTCCTACCAAGGTCTCATTGGTTTCCTGCCAAGGTCTCTATGGTTTCTACCTGTCCTACCAAGGTCTCCATGGCTTCCTACCAAGGTCTCTATGGCTTCTTACCTGTTCTACCAAGGTCTCTTTGGTTTCCTACCAAGGTCTCTTTGGTTTCCTACCAAGGTCTCTTTGGTTTCCTACCAAGGTCTCTATGGCTTCCTACCAAGGTCTCTATGGCTTCCCTCACGACGCCAGGACAGCGGAGTACCTGTTCTACCAAGCCCCTTTGGTTTCCTACACAATCTCTTTGGCTTTCCACTGGATGTCAAGGTCTCTTTGGTTTCCTACCAAGGTCTCTTTGGTTTCCTACCAAGGTCTCTATGGCTTCCTACCAAGGTCTCTATGGCTTCCTACCAAGGTCTCTATGGCTTCCTACCAAGGTCTCTATGGCTTCCTACCAAGGTCTCTATGGCTTCTTACCTGTTCTACCAAGGTCTCTATGGCTTCCTACCAAGGTCTCTATGGTCTCCTATCTGTCCTACCAATGTCTCATTGGTTTCCTACCTGTCCTACCAAGGTCTCCATGGTTTCCTACCTGTCCTACCAAGGTCTCCATGGTTTCCTACCTGTCCTGTCAAGGTCTCGGAGCAGAGGGACAGAGGACAGGTGGTTTCTGTAAGGTCCTTCCTGTTTGACCCGGTGGTAGTCCTGATATCTCACAGTCACAGGGTCAAGGGTCAGAAGCTGTGGGGGTTCTATTGGGAGATGGGAGAACTGACCATGGTGATTCTGGTTGTCCATGAGCTGCACATGGTCCACGTAACTGTCTGAGGAAGACAGAGCATAGCTGATATAGATTACTGACATCGACATACAGACTATATACCTCTGAAAGGATGCGTTTTTAATACCTTGGTTCATTTGCGACTGGCAGAGAGAATTCAACGTGCAATGGACTAGAGAGGAACCACGATCATATTCACAATCTGAAACACACATAGATACACACATGCAACAGAAATCTCTTACTATCATAGTTCAATGAATAAATACATACATTGGTATGATACAGCATCACTCCCCCATTTTACCTCTGCGCATAGTTTCCAGATGTTCCCAGAGGATCTCTCCTGCTGTGTAGTCAGAGCTCAGGTCCAGGAAGGCCTCTCTGTCCAGGGTACAGAGCTCACTCCCAGGCAGCCCTCTCCAATCCGAGCCCAGGCTTTGGAGCCCGAACTCAGCCTGGCACCAGTCTAACCAGTGGTTCACCTCCCACTCTGACCACAGTTTAGGGTCTGGACACAAAAGAGGAAATAGAATATTAGTCAAAACACAATTTGTATCGCTCTTTACATCTTGATTTCCTGACACACTGTGCAGGTTAGGCTGAAACAGAGAGACCAATTACAGGTAGGCTATACAACAAAACTACAAGTTATATAATACCAGATGTCATTGTACGTATACCCCACATGGTACCTTGTGGGAAGTGCATATGGCTGCTCTCCTGGGCGAAGCCAGCGAAGGTGGCCCTTATCGCCTGGCTCAGGACCTCCTTACTGGTGGGGGTGAGAGGAGGGACATCCAGTGGGTCTACCTCGACACCGGAGACACGGGGAGCCGGGTCACGGAGTCATCCCAGAGGAATCAGGGAGGAAAAAAAACAGACAAGAGCTGAGAGCTCAATAGCAAGAGTTTGAGCTCACACACAAATGAACCGACTACTAAAGAAGACGCCATAAATGACAGTATAAAGTTGTAAATAAAGTAGTGAAAATAATAAAACACAGGATTATGGTGAATGACGACAAAATGGGAGAGAAATACCGTAAGCGCTCCAGTCCATCCTTTAGGTCTTTGGAACGAGGGATCAGGTGGAAGAAAGTGATCCAGAGGAGGGAGGAGAGGAGTTTTAATAAGACCAATGGGACGAGGAGGGAGGAGAAGGGTTTTAATAAGACCAATGGGACGAGGAGGGAGGAGAAGGGTTTTAATAAGACCAATGGGACGAGGAGGGAGGAGAGGAGTTTTAATGAGACCAATGGGACGAGGAGGGAGGGGACAGGTGGTGACGGATATGTGTCAATCGGCAGTGATGGAGGGGCGGGTATTGGGGACACTACCAAATAGGAAACGAGAACTCCCAATTAGGCAACATGGAAAAGATACTGCAAAAAGACATACAGGGAGGTTATCTAGAGAGACGATGCCACAAGAGGAGCCATTACTACTGAGAATGGTAGTTGTGATAGAGATAAGGAACTACTCTTTTTGTTTTTAAGTTGATAGCGTTTAACTAAGGCAATACACTAGTATATCATCAGGAACCACTGAGATCATGGCAATTCAATTGGACATATTCAGACCAGCAGCAGCGAATCAGGTCTTTCTATTTCAGCATGGCATGTGGTGAAGTGACCACCCAATGAGGGGCTGTAAGTGCATATCTGTGCAGGGGGTTTCTTCAACCCCATTCATATAACAGAAACACTGGGATTATATCAGGTAGTGTATCGTAAGTAAGTTAACATCTTTGAGTGTGTGTGTGTGTGTGTGTGTGTTCCCCAGCCCAGCAGGGAGAGCCTATAGAGCCAGACACCCATTACCGGACCACTGTGGCTGCCTTACTGCGATGAGGTTCTTCCATGAAGTGGGTTTAGGGAGCCATGACAGTGAGCAATTTAGGCACAAAATGAGTCACATATTGTGTAAGACATTTGTAGAAAACAACAAGGGGGGGAGAAATGACAGACCTGGTTGGTGTTAAAGCAGTAATCAGCAGTTGAAACAATAACAAAGCGAACTCCCCGCCACTGTTTCGTTAAGAGCTGAGGGACGGGGCTGGAGGAATTAAACCACTCAAATTCATAGAGCTATGGATGCATGATATCAAAACTAAAGGTTTAACCATGTTTCAATGGTAGTCACTGTTGGTTTGTTTTACATTAACTTTGTTTACAAACATCGGAGTAAAACAAGATCATATTTTGAGGTGTACAAAAATGTAACTATGTTCAAAAAGTTATATTCTTCAAGAGTCAATGGGTACATATCCTTATTAACTGACAAATCAATAAACATTTGTAGTGACTGCAGATTTCCCCTTTATGGCCAAGTTGAATATGATTTAATGTTGATATCTGGGAGAGTTTGGTAAAGACTTTCAGCCTGTACCAAGGGTTCTGGACCATTATGGCAAAGGAGGTAGTGACTGAGCTTGCCCTGCTGTATCCACAAAGCTGCCCCCCCCCCCCCTTAAATCGCTACACTAGCACTGCCCCTGTCTACTATGGGAGCGCTGGTGGAAACGGAGTCCCCCACAGTTCCGGAATGTCTTTCCGCACTGACCGCAGACATACGGCTTCTCCCCGGTGTGTATGCGGAAATGCCTGGTGAGCGCCCCCGAGTGGCGAAAGCGCATGGAGCACACCGAGCAGGTATAGGGTCTCTCTCCAGTGTGGATTCTCAGGTGAGTCTTCAGGTTCTCCAGACGGTTGAAATCCCGGTCACACTCGCTGCAGTGGTAAGGGCTCTGGCCAGGGGGGAAGACCTGACGCTTGGGGTGGGCCTGGGTGTGGTGTCTACGGAGCTCGCTGGGCTGGTGGAAGCCCTGGCCACAGAGTTTGCAGATGTGGCTGGGGTGGGGGATGGTGGGATTAGGGTTAGGGTGGGGGATGGTGGGATTAGGGTTGGTTCTGATCTGGACTCCATAGATCTGAGGTGGGGCAACAGGGATGATGGGAGCTGCTGCCTCTCTTGGTTGGAAGAGGTTGTTGGGGAACTGGGAGGAGAAGGCTGGAAGGGCACTGGCTGTTGGGGCAGTCAGTTGTGGAACATCTGTGTTGACCATATGAGGGTGAGCTGTGGAGAGAGAGAATACATTAAAAACATATATATTTAATGTTTTATTACACAGGTTCCATATGCATACATCCTACATGCAGGCAAAGGTGTTACTCATTCTAATAAAATCATTTTGAGAGATACTGACACATAATGGTTAGTATTACTCAGTAAGTGGTCAATCTTATGAAGTCTAGTGGCATCTTGTGGGTGGTATAGTCAGTGGCTATTTGGAAGCTCTCTGCTATTATCTGGTACTTACACAGACTATGGCTGGTTCCAGGAAGCAGAGCGTCAGAGATCTGTAAGTCCAAAGGGTCCGGTTTCCACTCCTCTAACATCTTGGACTGAACCAGAGACAGACTATCAGGACCAAAGTCTTCTTTTACCACAGAGTCAAAACTAGAACCAGAACCGGAACCAGAACCGTTCTCCTCCTTCACTTTAACCTGCTCCGTCTCAAGGCTCTGGACCACAACGTGAAGTGCTGATGGGTCATTATCTCCAAATGTTGTTTCTAGACCACTATGACTGATGCTTTCTGCACTTGCCTTGTGGTCCATACACAAACTGGAGGCCTCTTCCCTGACTTCTGAAAAGAAAATGACATGCAGAACAATTGTCAGGCTTTGAAGGTATTTCTTGTTCTTATCTAGCTAGTCAAGCACAAACTGAATTTCTCTAATATTGTATGTATGACATATCATTTGGCTTGATAAATAGGCCTACCTTTAAGCAGGTCATGATGAGGGATAGACTGTCCACTTGAAGCTGGGTGTAGGTCTTGGGAACACACCCGACCATCCTCGCTGATTTCACTGAAAGACCCATGGTCTTTCTGTCGTTCACTACTGATCTCTGCCTCCACAATTTCATATCCATATTCGTCCAATGAATATGAGGACTTTATATTTAATTCGTTGTCCTTTGACTGCTTTTGGGTCTTTGCTAAGTTGTTGTTGTGGAGAGGACTTATCGATAACTGTGCCTGCGGACTTACACCTCTCGTTGTTTCCACACATTGACGCGCAGCATTCAACTCTTGCTCGGTTGTTTGCAAGCGTTGTTTAAGAGACTTGTTTTCCCGTAGGGTTTCGTGCATCTGATCGCGGACATCCCCAAGCGCTTGACCTACCAGTTTAGTGACTTCTAATACGGCAATTTCCACAGCCACTTCGAACGCACCGTGGATCGTCGCCGCCAGTTCGTCCTGGAAAGAGAGCGATACCTCACCCTCTCTAGCGGTTTTCGAGGGGCGAGCTTGGGCTGACATTGAAGTCTCCCTTTTGATCCCTGTGTTAGTTTTTGACTGAGGCTTCATGTTGCTACAATAACCTTACTGCTAGTCTGATTATAATATTACTGGCTACTATGTTGCAATGTGATTGGCTACAATATAGCATGAAGAGAGGAACTCCGTCTGAATCTTCCTCGCTTACCCAGCATCTAGATATATCAGCTGGACATGATATTTTATAGAAAACCTTCCAAATGTCTATTGGCGAATGTTTTACATTTGCGCTATGAAATGTGTATCGCGCTCTTCTTCCCCAGCGTCTTACAAACAATGAATGTAAGGCAAAGAGGATCAATTATATTGACAAGATGGTTGACTGACCGCTCTACGATGGAAATACATGTCCGCAAAGGCTAAAAGCAGGCGGGGGGATGCGCGATCAGGTGGGAACATTCTAGCCAATGAGAGGGTAGATACGCCTGTGAACAACAACTCCCATATAAAAATGTTTTTCACAAAGTTGCCGGAATGTTACGTGCATTACACTTAGGCTACATCAGTACACTCGTAGCAACCTAATCATTATGAAACTTATATTTGATTAAATGATAAGCTTCTCATATCAAAATAGTACTTACCATATTCGCCTCTCTCTCATTGTCGCCCGTACAAAAACTCCGCCCTCTGCTTAACGCTTTTCGCCAAGACAGATTTTAGGCGGAGTCGACCATCTCACTTCACCGCTTCCTCTCGGCTGTATATACAAACAACATTAACGGGTAACGTCCGGGTCACGGATTTTTTTGAAGATTTCTAAAGTAAAAGTCCTCCATGTAATAGAAGAAACGTTTTAATAACCTGTATTTATTCATGATATATGACGCTAATGTGTGTTATGTATTTGACATTGGAAGTTACAAATGCCACTTAAATATAAACAGATATGAATCACTGTGAATGTTTTGACAATGATTGTGTAATATCATGATTAAATACAGGTTATTGACACCTTTCTACTATTATGGCGAGGCTTTTATTTAGAAAATGTATAAAATTCCGTGACCCGGAAAAGCTTTTATGTCGTTTCATCCCGTTTACAAGAGTAGCAGTAGATTGTTGTGGAAGAACACTTTTGCTATATTGTTTGCTCGTAATTGTAACCAGTAAAACAAAAAAAAATGCTAAGGAAAAAATCCACTAGTAGAGAAAAGAAAAGGAAAAGTTCACATACGGAAGAGCAGCATGTCGACAGAAGACGAAGGTGTACAGAGTCTAGCGTGGAGGTGAGAGAACATTGCTAGCTACGTTGGCTGTTTTGCTCATTTATACAAAAAACTAATATTCCAAGTGTCTGTATCACAATCACTTAATTACTTGTTTTATTCGTGTTGTCTTTTTGGTCTCCTCACCTTCGCTCCTGCTGTTCTGTGTGCACCTTCCCATTACACACACCAAGCCACCCCCTGTCACTCACAACAACAAAGTTGAGATCACTTCTTCCTTTCTGTCCAGCAGAATCGGACCAAGGTAAAGTTGGTTTTATATTCACACATTGACGTTCAATAGACATTCTCCAAAAGCCATTTAAAAAAAGTAAAAACCAATAACTAATTGACTAATTCACTGTTTTGTCACAGAATCATCAAACTAGATATGATCTATTCTATAAATGTCTAGTATACTTCTACAATCTTTGGTTTGAGGAGAAATTCCAGTAAGGATTTGATAGAAATAAAAGATGCATAGACGACATGCCCCAATTTATACAATTTTAAATGGCATTTGATAGATGCTATTGATGTATTTCTAGCAACCCCCCCCCCAAAGGTTGTAAAAGTATTCTAGACATTTATAGAATAAGTAATTTCTAGTTTGATGTTTTCTGTGACAAACTGAATTAGTTTTTACAATTTTAAATGGCTTTTGTTGAATGTCTGAATGTGAATATAAAACCAACTTTACCTTGATCAGAATATATTTTCCTTTTCCTTTTTGTAACTAGGCAAGTCAGTTAAGAAGAAATTCTTATTTTCAATGATGGCAGTTAACCCACTAGGCTTTGTTCAGGGGCAGAATGACAGATTTTTACCTTGTCAGCTCGGGGATTCGATCAACCTTTCGGTTCTGGCCCAACGCTCTGACCACTCGGCTACCTGCCGCCCCGGAATCCACAGAAATATTAAGACATTTTAATTGTATTTACTGTAATAGATAAGTTAACTTTTCTAATGATACCCTTTTTTGGATTTTCTTCATCGTAGAATAATAGTGAAAACATCACGGCAATAAAATTACACATGGAATCGTGTAGCAACCAAAACATTGTTAAACAGATCAGAATATATATTTGAGATTCTTCAAATTAACCACCCTTTGCCTTGGTAACTTTGCACACTCTTGACTCTCAACCAGTTTCACCTGGAATGTTTTTCCATCAGCCTTGAAGGAGTTTCCACTTTATTTTTTTTATTTCACATTTATTTAACCAGTTAGGCTAGTTGAGAACAAGTTTTAATTTACAACTGCGACCTGGCCAGGATATAGCAAAGCAGTTCGACAAACAACACAGAGTTACACATGGAATAAACAAACATACAGTAGAAAAAGTCTATATACAGTGTGTGCAAATGAGGTAAGATAAGGGAGGTAAGGCAATAAATAGGCCAGGGTGGCAAAGTAATGACAATATAGCAATTAAACACTGGAATGGTAGATGTACATTCATTTTCTGAGATACTGTGGTGCAAAGGAGCAAGATAAATAAGTACAGTATGGGGATGAGGTAGTTGGATGGGCTATTTACAGGTGGGCTATGTACAGGTCCGTTGATCTGTGAGCTGCTCTGACAGCTGAGCGCTTGGTTACTTTTCCTTTACTCTGTGGTCCAACTCATCCCAAACATTTTTTTTTTTGTGAAGTGCACCAGTCCCTCCTGCAGCAAATCACCCCCACAACATGATGCAGCCACCCCCGTGCTTCACGGTTGGGATGGGTGTTCTTTGGCTTGCAAGCCTCCCCCTTTTTCCTCCAAACATAAAGATGGTCATTATGGCCAAGCAGTACTATTTTTGTTTCATCAGACCAGAGGACATTTCTCCAAATAGTACGATCTTTGTCCCCATGTGCAGTTGCAAACCGTAGCCTGGCTTTTTTTATGGCGGTTTTGGAGCAGGGGCTTCTTCCTTGCTGAGTGTCCTTTCAGGTAATGTTGATATAGGACTCATTTTACTGTGGATATAGATACCTTTGTACCTGTTTCCTCCTGCATCTTCACAAGGTCCTTTGCTGCTGTTCTGGGATTGATTTGCACTTTTCGCACCAAAGTACGTTAGTCTCTAGGAGACAGATCGCGTCTCCTTCCTGAGCGGTATGACAGCTGCGCAGTCCCATGGTGTTTATACTTGCATACTATTGTTTGTACAGATGAACGTGGTACCTTCAGGCGTTTGGAAATTGCTCCCGAGGATGAGCCAGACTTGTGGAGGTCTACAACTATTTTTCTGAACTCTTGGCTGATTTCTTTTGATTTTCCCATGATGTCAAGCAAAGAGGCACTGAGTTTGAAGGTAGGCCTTGAAATACAATTAGCCTATCAGAAGCTTCTAAAGCCATGACATCATTTTCGGAACATTTTCAAGCTGTTTAAAGGCACAGTCAACTTTATGAATGTAAACTTCTGAAGCACTGGAATTGTGATAGTGGAATAATCTGTAAACAATTGTTTGGAAAATGACTTGTCATGCACAAAGTAGATCTCCTAACAGACTTGCCAAAACTATAGGATGTTAACAATAAATGTGTGGAGTGGTTGAAAAACGAGTTTTAATGACACCAATCTAAGTGTGTAAACTTCCGACTATCTATATATATATATATATCTCTCTCTCTCTCTCTCTCTCTCTCTCTCTCAAATTTCCCATAAGTTTGAAAAAATATAGATAGGATTTGTAGGCTATATTGCTCAGCCCTACACACAAGTTAAATATCAAAACCAACTGAATCAATTGTATTAGTTTGGGGGAAGGTCAACACACATATGAAACATTCATGTATATTTAACGTTAGTGGTTAGAGCGTTGGACTAGTAACCGGAAGGTTGCAAGTTCAAATCCCTGCGCTGACAAGGTACAAATCTGTCGTTCTGCCCCTGAACTGGCAGTTAACCCACTGTTCCTAGGCCGTCATTGAAAATAAGAATTTGTTCTTAACTGACTTGCCTAGTAAAATAAAGATTAAAAAAAAAAGTCTAGTTTGTCTCGGAGATGAACTAGAGATGGGTTATTTGACCTGAAATTCATATAGTCCTTTTTGTTTAGCTGGTTCTTCGTATAATTTTCATACAAAATCTTGACGATTTGAATCCACCAAGTTTGTTTCCAACGTGATCGGTCTGTTCGGGGTGTAAGAGTTTTTAGGAACACTGCATTTTTCACTTCAGTGGTTACTTGCATTCTACCTTTGACACAATGTTGGCCCTCATTGCCTCGGTTACTCCTGGTGGAAAAACATACTGCTATATAACTCCTTGAAACAGGACTCCAAGGAGGAGCAGGCAGATCTGGAGCTGATTGAGCCTGGCAGCGACATCGAGGAGGGAGGGCTGGACCTGAGTGTGCCATTTAAACCCATCAGTGCCTATGTCGCAGACAGACATGAGATGCTCGATCAGTGCTTTCACGTGCTGGGAGAGAATAAGCTGCAGAAGATGCTGCCTGATGAACTCAAGGTGATTAGGTAGTGAAATTCAGGGGGTAGCATGAAAAGGACTGGAACCAGGGGTCCCTGCATCAGGGGTGTTGGCTGTGCAGTGGCTAGGCCTAACCTATTTACTAACTCCTAACCCATTTGTGTGTTTGGTCAGCACATCTGTTCTATGCTACTTAATGTAAAGATTGGACGTGTGTTTGATGTATTGTGGACAATCAGTTAAAGTATAGTCAGACTGTACCATTAGTCACATTTTTAGTAATTTCTCTGTTTTAAATTTGATTTGTTGGTATCTTGTCTCCCTCCTCCCCTCTCTTGTTTCCAGATTTGTTCTCTTGTTTTGTTTTTACAGAGCTGTAGTCTGGATTACATCTTGTTTTTTGTTTTTACAGAGCTGTAATCTGAATGAAATCAAGACATTGTGCAGGGAGCAGCTGGAGCAGCTGTCTCAAAGCCACCTCCTTCAGATACTGGAGGGTAAGCCCATGGGTCCATTCAGCATCACAAGGTGGTGGTCTACTGTTAACCCTGCTGTCTTGTCGGTTCTCTTGGTCTGTTATATGCTGGGTGGTGTTCAGAAGACACAAAATGGGGGAAGTAGGCTATTACCTGAACTACGTTGTGTCATTCTGAACACGACCAATTTTTCACCTCATTAATCTGATGGTGTGTTTGGTTGATGTTCTCAAAAAGGTGAAGAGCTGACTTGTTCATCTGAAGGGGATAGGGAAAATGGCGCCACCGATAGCCAGTGAGTAGAACTGCATTTAATTGGAGCATAATGCTGCTTCTTCCCTTGATCATAATCCGTTGCACGGACCTGAAAAGGACATATTATCGCTGATGTTTTTGCTGCTGTTGTCAACCTGTGTAGCGAGAACCAATTGTAAGACATGGCTTTGTGTACACACAATAGGCCAAACTGCTTATTTGCTGTAAAAAGCAGATTTTTTTCCCCCCGTTCTACAAAGACTGTTTTACTCTTATAGATTTCTATTGCTTTGCTATTACTGGTCTGTAGGCTAGTTGACATTTGGGTGCTAGTTGCAGGTAGAAATGCAAACAAAAAAACAACAAAAAAACAACATTTTTATTCATTGTATCTGATTGGTCAATTTTAGTCTGGAAGTGATTCAACAGTGTTTTTTTTTTCATTCTTTCTGTAAAGGCAGGATAATAATGTGGATTCCACGTCGTCCCTCAAAGAGAGTGTTGAAGGGGAGAGCAAACAAGGTACTGGTAGCTGATGTTGGTCTAGACCCAGTTGTTCCCAAACTTTCTATAGTCCCGTACCCCCTTCAAACATTCAACCTCCAGCTGCGTACCCCCTCTAGCACCAGGGTCAGCGCACTCTCAAATGTTGTTTTTTTTGCCATCATTGTAAGCCTGTCACACACACATTTTGGTAAGCTATTTGTAAGTCAACTTGTCTATAATTAGATACATGCAGCTTCTCTTCTGTGGTATGTTGCCCTACAAGACTAGATAAGCTTTGTCATAAATGATAGAATGAATGCTTCAATCTAGTTGACGTCGGTAAAGTTTTCTGTCATGTCTGCTGGGATGGTTGAGTGTGACGAACAGATTCCTTTTGACCCAAACTGATTCCTGTCACTTTATCTGCAGAAGGTGGTGGCTCAGAAGAGAGCGACGTCCTTAGCATCAACGCCGACACCTACGACAGTGACATTGAGGGACACAAAGACGAGCCGTCTGAAAAAACTGAGGAAGCCGCCAGGACACCGGAAGTAGTTGCTGGAGAAACATCTAACCCCGGCCCCTCCGCGAGCCCTGCCGACGGGAAACCGTTTGCGGACAAACCCCCCGAACCGAAGAAAGAACTCCAGAAGGACATAGACAAAAGCGTTAGTGAGATCCTAGCTTTAGCATCGACACCTGACCAGGAAGACGCAAAAAAAACGATGGCGCCACCACTAGCCGCTGCTCCAGAGGCTCCCTTGTTGGTTACGAGGCTACCTGCTCAGAGTGCGCCCGTCCCTGGCCTAACTCCAGCGCCAAGCCAGCCCTCAGCCCAGCAGCTGGAGCTCCTGGAGTTAGAGATGAGAGCTAGGGCCATTAAGGCCCTAATGAAAGCCAACGATGTGAAGAAACAGACGTAAACAAGGCAGGCTAAGGCTCTCAAAGACTTGTCGTTTTTTTAGATGTTTCTAAAATAATTTCATTCTCAGAAAAGGAGTCATATGAGTCACTTGTTGTTCTTTGAATTTTAAGGATTGTAATCAAGTAAAGTTTTTTTTCCCCCTTCTACTTCACATGCTTTGTACATATTTATTTGAGAAAATGTGTTCAGTGGATTCTCTATCACGGGAAATGACGGCCCGAGCTGTGAGCATATGGATCAGCTGCACCCACACTTTCAAAATAGGAGTGCAAATGTACACTGACTGTACAAAACATTAAGGACACATTCCTAAAATTGAGTTGCACCCCCTTTTGCCCTCAGAACAGCCTCAATTCATCAGGGCATGAATTCTACAATGTGTTGAAGTGTTCCACAGGGATGCTGGCTCATGTTGACTCCAATGCTTCTCACAGTTGTGTCAAGTTGGCTGGATGTCCTTTGGGAGGTGGTCCATTCTTGATACACACGGGTTTTTTCACAATCAACAGTTTCCCATCAGCTTTGCAGTTCTTGACACAAACCGGTGCGCCTTGCACCTACTACCAAATCCCGTTAAAGACACTTAAATATTTTGACTTACCCGCTCTCCCTCTGAATGGCACATATACACAATCCATGTATCAATCGTCTCAAGGTTTAACAATCCTGATTTAACCTGTCTCCTCCCCTTCATCTAAACTGATTTAACAACTGACATCAATAAGGGATCATAGCTTTCACCTGGGGCTTCATTTCTTACAATTGCTTTACGTGTCACACTAAATATCTGCTTGGGCCATTTTCTGAAAAGACTGCACACTTACAAAAAATATTGAGAGTTATCATCTTGGCTCATGCCATACATACCCATGTTTCTGTTTTTAAATCAGACCGGTCCTGAAACACGCGTGCGCGAGCATTAAAACTCTGCCTGGAAAAAAAAGATGAAGACTATTTAGTGTGAGAATATCGCCCGTACGTGCTATATACTTTGGAAGTATTTTGCATTAGGCCGAGGCAGTTCTTCTAAAGTGAAGAGCAGTAAGCAAACTTGATCAAGTGTCGTTGTTGGTGATGGCAGAATGCAGTGACATTTGCTGTAGGTTTAGGCTGACGGACAACGTTTTTATGAAAGAGGACTGCAAATTACTGTGCACCTGTAATCCGACCGTTAGATTTTAATAGGGGATTATGTTTTCCATGAACCGTTTCTTTAACCTATGCTGCTGCACTGCTTACATTCTGAAACGTTGTTTGCCTTCCACTGTAAGTAGACAGACTTCAATGCTAAACATCAACTGTCTGTTCACCTGTTAAATTCTACTGTAAGCTACAGAACGTTTTCCTTTCTGACGTATAGAGGAAAATACCTGCGCTAATAGCGTATCTAATACACCCGATTAAATGATAAATGCACATGGTAATTTTAGGGCTATGACTATTTCGGGAACATGAACCCATCATAGCCAGAAAAAATGAAGTGTGTTCAATGTTTATATAAAAAAAGAGGGATTGTGTATAAATGCAATATTTTTTATTCAAAATTAGTTTTCAGACGTAACCTACAACAGTCTGTTCCACCGTTAAAAATAAAATAAAATAAATAAAATAAAACTGCGCTCATGATTGGATTGCATAGAGCAAAATACTAAATGTTTTATCTGTCCAGAGTTGAACATGTGGGGTCTATGTCATCAACCTAGTTTTGGAGCATTATTATTCTGTACGTATTATTCTGTACGTAAATCTGTGAATGCATTTAGTATGTGTTACGTTTCTATGTGTTACGTTTCGTATTCATTTGTGGATGTCCATCACCCATTTTGTATGATATGCTACGAATTAGAGAAATGTATAAAATTGTTACGAATTGTAGCTACATGGCTAATGTTAGCTAGCTGTCTTACATTTGGGGTTAGGGTTACATGTAGGAGTTAGGTTAGGGTTAGCTAAAATGCTAAGTAGTTACAAAGTAGCGTAAAAAGTGGTGAGTAGTTGAAAAATAGCAAAAAAATACTAACGTTGTCAGTGATGAGTTTTGAACGAACAACCTTTTGAGTTGTTGGACGTTCACGTTATTCACCCACCGAAACCAACAATCCTTTTGTTTTTGCCTTATGTAACCATGCCAACCGTAACATATCATACTAATTTCAGTGTCCTGGATTTATATGTATTATGTTACGTCTGGAGTAGGAGACCTTGCTTTAGTGTCAATGGGGGGTGGGGGCAGTCCATTGTGCTAATACAGTGGAGATGGGCTAAAAACAGTCAAATTAACTTTTTTTGTGATTGATTTTAATTTCTTTCATGAAGCATGGGACCAATGCTACAGGTTGCGTTTAAAAATATATTTTTTTGTTCAATGTATATAGTTCAAGTTCAAAGGCCGAGACCATTCTCGCACATTTTGTGAATAAATTTGTTAACTTCCCTGTTTGTGAGCATTTCTCCTTTGCCAAGATAATCCATCCACCTGACAGGTTTGGCATATCAATAAACTGATTAAACAGCATGGTCATTACAGAGGTGCACCTTGTGCTGGGGACAATAAAAGGCTTCTCTAAAATGTGCATTTTTGTCACGTCGAGCTGTTTTACCTGTGGAATCGTCTGAGACCAGCCACCCGGACAGCTGATGAAACTTTAGAGTATTTCTGTCTGTAATGAAGCCCTTTTGTGGGGGGAAACTCATTCTGATTGGCTGGGTCTGGCCCCCCAATGGGTGAGCATATGCCCCATCCATGGCTGCCCAGTCACGTGAAATACATAGATTAGGGTCTAAGGAATTCATTTCTGTAAAATTGTTGATAGTCACGTTGCGTTTTAATGTTTTTTGTTCTGTATAATTCCACTGCAAGATTCCCCTCCTCCCAAATTGTGACCCCCCCCCCCATTTCAACTGCCCCCTTAGTCACTTTATTCTGGAGTGTAGGCCGTCATTGTAAATAAGAACTTGTTCTTAACTGACATGCCTAGTTAAATAAAACATCCTGGCTCCTGATCTGTCTGCTTGGCAAGTCATTTTAAATGTTTTCATGGCGACTGCTTCAAACAATGGCCGTGGCTTTTGTGGAGCGATGGGTAACGACGCTTCGAGGGTGACTGTTGTTGATGTGTGCAGAGGGTCCCTGGTTCGCGCCTGGGTATGGGCGAGGGAACGGTTTAAAAATTATACTGTTACATCAAGACCCCTGCTCCCAAGCTTCTGCAACCTCATTTTCAAACGGTCAGGTGACCATGCCCGTGCGCTCATTAGATCCGCCCCACAGGAGGCCCACCTCCTACAGAAGATTTGATTTATTTATTTAACTAGGCAAGTCAGTTAAGAACAAATTGCCTTAGACCGCTGTGCCACTCGGGAGACAGAAATACAGTGCCTAGTGAAACTCTTCACACCCCTTGCACAATTGTCACATTTTGCTGCCTTTAATGTGAAAAATCTCCCTCAAGATCTACATAAATACAGAACTACATACAGTTGAAGTCGAAAGTTTACATACACCTTAACCAAATACATGTAAACTCAGTTAAGTCCTAGTAAAAATTCCCTGTTTTAGGTCAGTTAGGATCACCACTTTATTTTAAGAATGTGAAATGTCAGAATAATAGTAGAGTGATTTATTTCAGCTTTTATTTCTTTCATCACATTCCCAGTGGGTCAGAAGGTTACATACACTCAATTAGTATTCGGTAGCATTGCCTTTAAATTGTTTATCTTGGGTCTAATGTTTTGGGTAGCCTTCCACAAGCTTCCCACAATAAGTTGGGTGAATTTTGGCCCATTCCTCCTGATTGAGCTGGTGTAACTGAGTCAGGTTCGTAGGCCTCCTTGCTTGCACACGCTTTTTCAGTTCTGCCCACACATTTTCTATAGGATTGAGGTCAAGGCTTTGTGATGGCACCTCCAATACCTTGACTTTGTTGTCTTTAAGCCATTTTGCCACAACTTTGGAATTATGCTTGGGGTCATTGTCCATTTGGAAGACCCATTTGCGACCAAGCTTTGACTTCCTGAATGATATCTTGAGATGTTGCTTCAATATATCCACATATTTTCCTGACTCATGATGCCATCTATTTTGTGAAGTGCACCAGTCCCTCCTGCAGTAAAGCACCCCCACAACATGATGCTGCCACCCCCATGCTTCACGGTTGGGATGGTGTTCGGCTTGCAAGCCTCCCCCTTTTTCCTCCAAAACATAAAGATGGTCATTATGGCCAAACAGGTCAAATTTTGTTTCATCAGACCAGAGGACATTTCTCCTTTGCTGTGGATACAGATATAGATACTTTTGTACCTGTTTCTTCCAGCATCTTCACAAGGTCCTTTGCTGTTGTTCTGGGATTGATTTGCACTTTTCACACCAAACTTGAAGATAAATCGAACATATTTTATTATATATTCTGTGCTCAGATATGACAAGGCCGTAGAGACGGGGGTAGAAGATGTTCATTTTGAGAGGTTACAGAAGGTTTCCAAAGAGAGAATTAAGACATTTACATTTGTGATGGGTACAGCTGCACAAAGGAGAGGTTTACTATGAAAGTTAAATATTTTAGTTGTGTTTTTGGGACCCTTTGAAACCAGAAAGGCAGTGTTGTTGACAATTCTCCACGTGTTTCCCTTTTATAACACTAGATGGTACACTTACTCTATCATACGTGGTCATTTCCTTAGAGCCACCATGCAGCCTATCTCAGTTGCTGTTATCTGTCCTCCCACTCTTTATCTGCACTGATTGGACAATACTTGATATGTTAAAAGGCTCATTGTCAGTCTGGCTTTCTCCTGGTCAGTTCTCATTGTCAGGCTGGCTTTCTCCTGGTCAGTTCTCATTGTCAGGCTGGCTTTCTCCTGGTCAGTTCTCATTGTCAGGCTGGCTTTCTCCTGGTCAGTTCTCATTGTCAGGCTGGCTTTCTCCGGGTCAGTTCTCAGTGTCAGTCTGGCTTTCTCCTGGTCAGTTCTCATTGTCAGGCTGGCTTTCTCCTGGTCAGTTCTCATTGTCAGGCTGGCTTTCTCCTGGTCAGTTCTATCGTCTCAGTGCAGTGAGGGACAGGATGCGATGGTGTGTGTGTGTGTGTGTGTGTGTGTGTGTGTGTTTTGACTTAAATGAGAAATAGCCACTCCTGTTCAAATGTGTAAAACTTCCTTACTTCCTACCCTTCTTGAGCCTTGAGAATGTTATTGGGTTGGTGAAAGCCAGGTTTCAAACCTATTTCTGTCACGTACATAACCTTGTCAACAAAATTATTATTCAGAGGGAGGTCAAGGTGTCATCACAGGTTTCAGTATTAGAAGGTCTCAACACGGGCACATTGTCCAGACAGATTATAGAGCCAAACCAGCAGCATTTACTTTAAAATACCATTTATTTATCATGAATACAAACTTGTATATATTCAGTGATGACATTTTAAGTTGCCAACTATGTCAATATAAGTGAATTGAGCACATCAAAGGTAAATGATGAAGAGGGAAACGAGGCTGTTTTAATACAATAGGGATCGTATTAGGACTCACGAGTGGCACAGCGGTCTAAGGCACTGCATATCAGTGCTTGAGGCATCACTAGAGACCCTGGTTCGGTTCCAGGCTGTATCACAACCAGCCGTGATTGGGAGTCCCATTGGGCGGCGCAAATGACCCAGCATCTTCTGGATTTGGCCAGTGTAAGCCGTCATTGTAGATAAGAATTTGTTCTTAACTGACTTGCCTGGTTAAGTTAAATGAAATAGTTCAAAACATAACGGTCCCAGTTCAATAAGCAATTCATGACCAGAGCTGTAGGTGGCACAATTACACTAGTTCACAGAGAACTATTAGTATGCAATGTGTGAACAGAAATGTTGATTTTGATTAGCAGTCTCTCCTTAATTCCTTGTGTCCTCTCCACTTGATTCCTTTAAAACTTTTTGGAGGAGAAAGCGAGGTACCACCAGATCTTCTCCTTCAATGAATTATGAGAAGGAAGTGAGAAGAAATTAATCGAGGAAAGACTAGTGGAGAACGAAAGTTAATGCTGTGTCAGTCTGTTAAATTACCTTATTCCCTGACCACTGATTTCTGTCAACTATCCATTAAAGTAGCATGGCCGAGACTGATACACTATCTGATCTATATAGTATCCACCACACTACTTTTACCTATCCAGTCTGATTCAGGTACGGTAAGAAAGGGAAAAGAGACGATGTGAATGTTGTGCCACTGAAACAACCGCCTGTGGAGATGCATATTGTGTATAGGCCAAGTGACTCATGGTGAAATTGATGCCATTAAGTCCCTTTTTAAGCTACGTTTGATACCTTAACCCTCTGTTGTTTTCAGATCTGCAAGGTGAAAGCTCTACCCCTGCGCTGCTTATACCTATCCAGACCCTTCAAATTGGCAAACATGGAAGGATTAGGACTAAGGGGAAGGGGTAGGGGCGAATTGGAACCGGCAGATACTACAGGGTACAGGAAAAACAGTGCTTATAGGACAACATGTTAACGATTGGCCATTCTTCTTATGACGCCAACTCTCAACATTAGTGTAGTGGACTCGAAGATGGATACTTTTGTATATATAGTGTATGTGGACACCCCTTCAAATGAGTGGATTCAGCTATTTCAGCCACATCAGTTGCTGACAGGTGTATAAAAATCGGGAACACAGCTATGCAATCTCCATAGACAAACATTGGCAGTAGAATGGCCTTACTGAAGAGCTCAGGGACTTTCAACTTGGCAACGTCAAGATTCTTGCCCTGCTTGAGCTGCCCCGGTCAATTGTAAGTACTGTTATTGTGAAGTGGAAACGTCTAGGAGCAACAACGTCTCAGCCGCAAAGTGGTAGACCACACAAGCTCACGGAACAGGACCGCCGAGTGCTGATGTAACAGTATAACTTTAGACCGTCCTCTCGCCCATACTTGGGCGCAAACCAGGGACCTTCTGCACACATCAACAACAGTCACCCACGAAGCATTGTTACCCATCGCTCCACAAAAGCCGCGGCCCTTGCAGAGCAAAGGGGAACCACTACTTCAAGGTCTCAGAGCAAGTGACGTCACCGATTGAAACGCTATTTAGCGCGCACCACCGCTAACTAAGCTAGCCGTTTCACATCCGTTACACTGAAGCGTGTAAAAATGGTCTTTCCTCGGTTGCAACACTCCCTACCGAGTTCCAAACTGCCTCTGGAAGCAACGTCCGCACAAGAACTGTTCGGCGGCAGCTTCATGAAGTGCGATTCCGTGGCCGAGCAGCAGCACACAAGCCTAAGATCACCATGCGCAATGCCAAGTGTCAGCTGGAGTGGTGTAGAGCTCGTCGCCATTGGACTTTGGAGCAGTGGAAATGCGTTCTCTGGAGTAAGGAATCACGCTTCACCATCTGGCAGTCCGATTGACGAATCTGGTTTTAGTGGATCCCAGGAGAAGGCTACCTACCCCAGTGCATAATAGCAACTGTAAAGTTAGGCGGAGGAAGAATAATGTTTCATGGTTCAGGGCTACGCCCCTTAGTTCCAGTGAACGGAAATCTTAATTCTACAGCATCCAATGACATTCAAGACGATTCTGTGTTTCCAAATTTGCGGCAAAAGTTTGGGGAAGGACCTTTCATGTTTCAGCATGACAATACCCGCAGCAATGCTTCAACATCTAGGGGAAACCCTTCCCAGAAGAGCGGAGGCTGTTATAGCAACAAAGGGGGGACAAACTTCATACTAATACCCATGATTTTGAAATGAGATGTTGGGATGATACCATTGGTCATGTCGTGTATTGGACTTGTAGGTAGATGCTGCTGTTCAGTGTCCAGCTCTATAAAGCACGATACACTGGGCTATCTATCTTCAGGTCCTATCTCCATGTACAGGAGGAGTAAGTCAAAACCTTTTAATAACGGCAATTCGTGTGAAGACAGGGGTTTATCTGTTGATTTTTATATTCACAGTAACCCTGGGAGCCACTATAAGTCACCCTGCATATGCGTTAACCATGAGTAAAGATCTGTACTGTTGTTGAACTTGGCCTGCACACCCATAGAAAAAACCCCACCCCCAATGGACTTTAAATCAGATAATTGGTTTTATTAATGATATAAATCAAGTAAAGTAGGCACCGATTTGATCAATTAAAACAGCTTTTGAATTAATTTCTACTGCTTTTTCCCTCTTCAACAGGGAATTAGAGTACATAGCATGCTCTCACCTTACGTGTTTTTGCGTTTTGCCGTGATTTAGTCTGAAGCCGCTTTGTTCTGGTAAACTGTAAGGTTAGGGGGCGCAATTACATGCAGATTCAGAACCAAACATCCCCCCCCCCCTCCTCCCCACAGGAACAAATGAAATGCAGAATAAGCGTTGAAGTGCCTCTTGGGTATTTTGCATTTAAAATATTTTATTTTATTTTCTAAATGCAGATCGCTATTCTCCACACCAAAGTTTATCAACGGGTATCCCTTGTAATTAATTTCTGATTTCAAGGGGGTAATGTCCGCTTTAAAAAATATAAAGACTGAAGTGTTCATAGTGTCTATGATTGATTACTGTTTTATTTTAAAACCGGTGTCATTTTTTTAACTGCGTTAGGATGTGAATTATTATCTGGGATGAGCTGATGAACTGCTCTGACTATCACCGTGTAGACCTAGAAATAGTGGATAGGTGTGATCGTTATGCTATTGACTCCAGCCAAGGTGTAGTGTACATCACAGCAGCATCTGAAATGGCACCCTAGTATCGTCTAATATAGTGCACTACTTTTGAAAATACGGTGCCATTTGGGATTCATTGAAGGGTAGCGGGGTCTTTCTTACTACAGTCATACATGTCATGAGGGTAGGAGGGCTTTCTTACTACTGTCATACATGTCATGAGGGTAGGAGGGGGCTTTCTTACTACAGTCATATATGTCATGAGGGTAGGGGGGCTTTCTTACTACAGTCATACATGTCATGAGGGTATGTACTGTCATACATGTCATGAGGGTAGCGGGGCTTTCTTACTACAGTCATACATGTCATGAGGGTTTCTTACTACAGTCATACATGTCATGAGGGTAGGGGGGCTTTCTTACTACAGTCATACATGTCATGAGGGTAGGGGGGGGGGCTTTCTTACTACAGTCAGACATGTCATGAGGGTAGGAGGGGGCTTTCTTACTACAGTCATACATGTCATGAGGGTAGGGGGGCTTTCTTACTACTGTCATACATGTCATGAGGGTAGCGGGGCTTTCTTACTACAGTCATACATGTCATGAGGGTAGGGGGGGGCTTTCTTACTACAGTCATACATGTCATGAGGGTAGGGGGGGGCTTTCTTACTACTGTCATACATGTCATGAGGGTAGGAGGGGGCTTTCTTACTACAGTCATACATGTCATGAGGGTTGGGGGGCTTTCTTACTACAGTCATACATGTCATGAGGGTAGGAGGGGGGCTTTCTTACTACTGTCATACATGTCATGAGGGTGGGGGGCCTTCTTACTACTGTCATACATGTCATGAGGGTAGGGGGGCTTTCTTACTACAGTCATACATGTCATGAGGGTAGAGGGGGCTTTCTTACTACAGTCATACATGTCATCAAGGTAGAGGGGGCTTTCTTACTACAGTCATACATGTCATGAGGGTAGGGGGGGGCTTTCTTACTACAGTCATACATGTGGTGTACGGTCTGATATACCACGGCTGTCAGCCAATCAGCATTTAGGGCTCGAAACTCCCAGTTTATTTATTTATATATATATATATATATTGTATATTAAGTGTCAAATTGGTTAAATGGCAGAGGGGTCCTATATTTCTTCCAAAGTGTTTATACTTTGATGCCAGCAATTTTTTTCTCTTCTTCTCCCCCTTAATATGTGAACGAGTCAAATGTCACATCAATCTCTCAACTCAACATCCAAAATGGCGGCCTGCCCATTGTGATCCATCAATCAAAAAAAAGTTCTGAAGTGAAAGAGAGAGAAAAAAAGTTACTCAAGATTCTCCACAGGGGACAGGATTCTAGTCTACAGTGCAGGATTCTAGTCTACAGTGCAGGATTCTAGTCTACAGTGCAGGATTCTAGTCTACAGTGCAGGATTCTAGTCTACAGTGCAGGATTCTAGTCTACAGCGCAGGATTCTAGTCTACAGCGCAGGATTCTAGTCTACAGCGCAGGATTCTAGTCTACAGCGCAGGATTCTAGTCTACAGCGCAGGATTCTAGTCTACAGCGCAGGATTCTAGTCTACAGGGCAGGATTCTAGTCTACAGCGCAGGATTCTAGTCTACAGCGCAGGATTCTAGTCTACAGCGCAGGATTCTAGTCTACAGCGCAGGATTCTAGTCTACAGCGCAGGATTCTAGTCTACAGCGCAGGATTCTAGTCTACAGCGCAGGATTCTAGTCTACAGCGCAGGATTCTAGTCTACAGCGCAGGATTCTAGTCTACAGTGCAGGATTCTAGTCTACAGCGCAGCACTCTAGTCTACAGCGCAGGATTCTAGTCTACAACGCAGGACTCTAGTCTACAGTGTGTATTTGTTATTGCGTAATATGTTTAAATAGCTTAACCCATTCTTGTAAAAATACCTCTTTCCAGCCATTTTGTATGCCGAGGTCCACTTTGCTGATGTGGAATCTATACAGATATAATCGGGTGTTCATGTCTCCGACGCCAGCCGAAGAAAGACACTGTATATTCAAATAAGGAGACACTTCTATATGAGTGCTCAGTTCTTTGTGTGCACCTCAGCGTTATGTTTCTGTGTGCTCAGTTCTTTGTGTGCACATCAGCGTTATGTTTCTGTGTGCTCAGTTCTTTGTGTGCACATCAGCGTTATGTTTCTGTGTGCTCAGTTCTTTGTGTGCACATCAGCGTTATGTTTCTGTGTGCTCAGTTCTTTGTGTGCACATCAGCGTTATGTTTCTGTGTGCTCAGTTCTTTGTGTGCACATCAGCGTTTTGTTTCTTCCAGTCTACTCCTCTACGTGGCTTCTTTTCCTTTTTGTTCTTGCTTGGAATTAAATTGAAGCAACAGCACATGCTGACAAACAATAAATAACTTAGCACCTCTGAGTGACTAAATAAATTGATTTCCCCGAGCAATGATTCATCATCGCGCACATTTCATTTTCATCAAGTTAAGGCTGCAAATATTTTACCAAAGCAAAGGAGATATGTTATTACCGGGCATCCTTTTACAATTTGTTTGAATTAAGTTGCCCTTATTTTTAATAGAGTAAATTGCTGTTGAAATCCTTAATAATCACGATTACTAGTTTTTACAGGTTCCTGCTCTGAAGGCATCTATGTCATCGATTATAAATCAACATTGAATGTCATGACAAAGGAAAGTAATATATTGGTTAATTTGGCTGACATTTGAATTATACAATTATGGGAATACATCAAAATAGCATGGTTGCTAATTTATTACTTTTTGATGAACCAAGAAAGGAGAAGAGTTGAAATAGTCCTACTTAGGAGGGTTTTGAAACAGTGGTTGGTTTGCAAACAGTGGTTGGTTTGCAAAAAGTGGTTGGTTTGCAAACAGTGGATAGTTTGCAAACAGTGGATAGTTTGCAAACAGTGGTTGGTTTGCAAACAGTGGATGGTTTGCAAACAGTGGTTAGTTTGCAAACAGTGGATAGTTTGCAAACAGTGGATAGTTTGCAAACAGTGGTTAGTTTGCAAACAGTGGATGGTTTGCAAACAGTGGTTAGTTTGCAAACAGTGGATAGTTTGCAAACAGTGGTTAGTTTGCAAACAGTGGATGGTTTGCAAACAGTGGTTAGTTTGCAAACAGTGGATAGTTTGCAAACAGTGGTTGGTTTGCATACAGTGGTTGGTTTGCAAACAGTGGTTGGTTTGCAAACAGTGGATAGTTTGCAAAAAGTGGATGGTTTGCAAACAGTGGATGGTTTGCAAACATTGGTTAGTTTGCAAACAGTGGATAGTTTGCAAACAGTGGTTGGTTTGCATACAGTGGTTGGTTTGCAAACAGTGGATGTTTGCAAACAGTGGTTGGTTTGCAAACAGTGGTTGGTTTGCAAACAGTGGATAGTTTGCAAACAGTGGATAGTTTGCAAACAGTGGATAGTTTGCAAACAGTGGTTGGTTTGCAAACAGTGGTTGGTTTGCAAACAGTGGTTGGTTTGCAAACAGTGGATAGTTTGCAAACAGTGGATAGTTTGCAAACATTGGATAGTTTGCAAACAGTGGCTGGTTTGCAAACAGTGGATAGTTTGCCAGCAGTGGCTGGTTTGGAAGTGTGCAAAACTAACATACCTCAGATACACTTGCAGACACACAGTTAGTTGTCTTCGCAGCAATATTGCAGAAATCCTAAAAAGCCTCAATGTGTAAATTTGACATGCCACTCCAGCTTAACACCAGGATTTTGAGAAATCCCCCCCCTCCCATCCATTGACATCTGACTTACATATTCCCTCTGTGCCCTACCCGAGTTTTCCCCAAGTAAAGGGCCTAGCATACAAATGCTGCATAATGCCATCAAACATCCATTGATATTCCAGCGTGTTGGCTGGCGAGCCAATAAAGCAAAAATGTTCCTGACGGATATAGAGAGACATAAGCCAGGATAGATGACCTTGCACAGTCAAACAGGATAATAGAATGAAATATCGCAATATTACATCAAAGCCAACTCACTTCCATGGCAGCCAGTGCTACGAGATAAACAAGCTCAGTCCTGAGATAGTTGGTGGCTTGTCCTCTGAGAGGTTTCAGGCCATTTAGGTCTCTCTCTCTGTCTCCCTCTTTCTCTCTCATATATATATATATATATATATATATATATGTGTGTGTGTGTGTGTATAATATATATATATATATATATATATACACACAGTGGGGCAAAAAAGTATTTAGTCAGCCACCAATTGTGCAAGTTCTCCCACTTAAAAAGATGAGAGGCCTGTAATTTTCATCATAGGTACACTTAAACTATGACAGATAAAATTAGATTTTCTTTCTCCAGAAAATCACATTGTAGGATTTTATATGAATTTATTTGCAAATTATGGTGGAAAAAAAGTATTTGGTCAATAACAAAAGTTTTTCTCAATACTTTGTTATATACCCTTTGTTGGCAATGACCGAGGTCAAACGTTTTCTGTAAGTCTTCACAAGGTTTTCACACACTGTTGCTGGTATTTTGGCCCATTCCTCCATGCAGATCTCCTCTAGAGCAGTGATGTTTTGGGGCTGTTGCTGGGCAACACAGACTTTCAACTCCCTCCAAAGATTTTCTATGGGGTTGAGATCTGGAGACTGGCTAGGCCACTCCAGGTGTAACGGCGTTCTTCGTTTGCCGAAAGAGAGTCGGACCGAAATGCAGCGTGTTGGTTACTCATGTTTATTAATAGAACAAACAACGATACATGAAAAAACAAAAACAACAAACGGAAAGTGAAAAACCTATACAGCCTGTCTGGTGAACACTAACACAGAGACAGGAACAATCACCCACGAAATACAAAGTGAAACCCAGGCTACCTAAATACGGTTCTCAATCAGAGACAACGAGAATCACCTGACTCTGATTGAGAACCACCTCAGACAGCCAAACCTATGTAACACACACCCCTAATCAGCTACAATCCCAATAACTAAAAAAACCCACTAAGAATTACAACAAACAATAAACCCATGTCACACCCTGGCCTGACCAACTAATTAACTAAAACACAAAATACTAAGACCAAGGCGTGACACCAGGACCTTGAAATGCTTCTTTCGAAGCCACTCCTTCGTTGCCCGGGCGATGTGTTTGGGATCATTGTCATGCCCAAAGACCCAGCCACGTTTCATCTTCAATGCCCTTGCTGATGGAAGGAGGTTTTCACTCAAAATCTCACGATACATGGCCCCATTCATTCTTTCCTTTACACGGATCAGTCGTCCTGGTCCCTTTACAGAAAAACAGCCCCAAAGCATGATGTTTCCACCCCCATGCTTCACAGTAGGTATGGTGTTCTTTGGATGCAACTCAGAATTATTTGTCCTCCAAACACGGCAATTTGAGTTTTAACCATAAAGTTATATTTTGGTTTCATCTGACCATATGACATTCTCCCGATCTTCTTCTGGATCATCCAAATGCTCTCTAGCGAACTTCAGACGGGCCTGGACATGTACTGGTTTAAGCAGGGGGACACGCCTGGAACTGCAGGATTTGAGTCCCTGGCGGCGTAGTGTGTTACTGATGGTAGGCTTTGTTACTTCGGTCCCAGCTCTCTGCAGGTCATTCACTAGGTCCCCCCGTGTGGTTCTGGGATTTCACCGTTCTTGTGATAATTTTGACCCACGGGGTGAGATCTTGCGTGGAGCCCCAGATCGAGGGAGATTATCAGTGGTCTTGTATGTCTTCTATTTCCTAATAATTGCTCCCACAGTTGATTTCTTCAAAACAAGCTGCTTACCTATTGCAGATTCAGTCTTCCCAGCCTGGTGCAGGTCAACAATTTTGTTTCTGGTGTCCCAGCTCTTTGGTCTTGGCCATAGTGGAGTTTGGAGTGTGACTGTTTGAGGTTGTGGACAGGTGTCTTTTATACTGATAACAAGTTCAAACAGGTGCCATTAATACAGGTAACGAGTGGAGGACAGAGGAGCCTCTTAAAGAAGAAGTTACAGGTCTGTGAGAGCCAGAATTCTGGCTATATATATATATATATACATATATATAGAAAATAGTAAAAATATAGAAAATAGTAAAAATAAAGAAAAACCCTTAGAGTAGGTGTGTCCAAACTTTTGACTTTTATGTAAATACACACACACACACATATATACATATATATATACATACACATATATATATACATATATATACATATATATATATATGTATATATGTGTGTGTGTATATACATAAAAGTCAAAAGTTTGGACACACCTACTCTAAGGGTTTTTCTTTATTTTTACTATTTTCTACATTCTAGAATATTGGTGAACACATGGAACCATGTAGTAACAAAATAAGTATTAAACAATTCAATATATTTTAGATTCAAAGCAGCCACCATTTGCCTTGATGACAGCTTTGAACACTCTTGGCATTCTCTCAACCAGGTTCACCTGGAAGGCTTTTCCAACCGTCTTGAAGGAGTTCCCACATATGCTGAGCACTTGTTGGCTGCTTTTCCTTCACTCTGCGGTCTAACTCATCCCAAACCATCTCAATTGGGTTGAGGTCGGGTGATTGTGGAGGTCAGGTCATCTGGTGCAGCACTCCATCACTCTCCTTATTGGTCAAATAACCCTTACACAGTCTGGAGATGTGTTATGGGTCATCCTGTTATGTGTTTTGGGTAATCCTGTCCTGTTGAAAAACAAATGATAGTCCCACTAAACGCAAACCAGATGGGATGGCGTGTCACTGAAGAATGCTGTGGTAGCCATGCTGGTTAAGTGTGCCTTGAATTCTAAATAAATCACTGACAATGTCACCAGCAAACCACCAAACATCAGCACACCCTCACACCACCTCTTCCATGCTTCAAGGTGGGAACCACACCTGCGGAGATCATCCGTTCACCTACTTTGTGTCTCACAAGGCATGGCGGTTGGAACCAAAAATCTCAAATTTGGACTCATCAGATCAATGTTCGTTGCTCGTGTTTCTTGGCCCAAACAAGTCTCTTCTTCTTATTGGTGTCCTTTTAGTTGTGGTTTCTTTGCAACAATTTGACCATGAAGGCCTGATTTCACGCAGTCTCTGCTGAACAGCTGATGTTGAGATGTGTCTGTTCCTTGAACTCTGTGAAGCATTTATTTGGGCTGCAATAATGAGGTGCAGTTACCTCTAATGAACTTATCATCTACAGCATAGGTAACTTCCTTTCCTGTGGCACTCCTCATGAGAGCCATTTTCAGCATAGCGCATGTTTTTTTGTGACTGCACTTGAAGAAACTTTCAAAGTTATTAGAATTTTCTGCATTGAATGATCATGTCTAAAAGTAATGATGGATTGTTGTTTCTCTTTGCTTATTTGAGCTGTTCTTGCCATTAATATGGACTTGGTATTTTACCAAATAGTGCAATCTTCTGAATACCACCCCTACCTTGTCACAACACAACTGATTGGCTCAAACACATTAAAAAGGAAAGAAATTCCACTATTTAACTTTTAACAATGCACACCTGTTAATTGAAATGCATTCCAGGTGACTACCTCATGAAGCTGGTTGATAGAATGTCAAGAGTGTGCAAAGCTGTTGTCAAGACAAAGGGTGGCTACTTTGAAGAATCTCAAATATAAAATATATTTTGATTTGATTAATTAACACTTTTTTGGTTACTACATGATTCCATATGTGTTATTTCAAAGTTATTCTACAATGTAGAAAATAGTACAAATAAAGAAAAACCCTTGAATGAAGCAAGTGTGTCCAAAACTTTGACTGGTACTGTATATATCTGTCTGTCTATCTCAGGCCTGGGCAATTCTTTTCCGTGGAGGGCCACATTAGAATATATTTTTGCCATTGCGGGCCAGACTCATATTACACGGTTATACATTATGTGTATCACTCTGTTGACAGATATATCTACTGTAAATCACATCCAGACATGCTACTTATTTTTTTTATTTTTTTTACATGCACAGAAATAAACCACATCCATGTTCTCCTTTTGGTAGGGTATTTTCATTATTAAACATGCAATGAAACTACACTGAGGGAATAAGTACACTGTGCATTCAACACCACGGACAGAACTCTTGTTAATGGGTATTCACAGGTAAAACGCCAGAAAGAGAGAGAGCTCAACATTACACTTAAACTACTCAATCAATGTGAGAGGTGATGATGGGTGTAGAGCAGTGAAGTAAGGTATAGTTTCTGACATGGCTATGCGCAAGGTTTGCGAAGAGGAAGTGATGTAAAGTAGTTAAGTAAAAAATACTTGAAAGTTCCACTTAAGTAGTTTTTTTTAGGGTATCTGTACTTTATATTTGTTGACTACTTTTAGTTTTACTTCACTACATTCCTAAAGAAAATGATGTACTTCTTACTGCATACATTTTCCCCTGACACCCAAAAGTACTCGTTACATTATGAATGCTTAGCAGGACAGGGAAATTGTCTAATTCACACACTTATCAAGAGAACATCCCTGGTCATCCCTACTGCCTCTGATCTGGCGGACTCACTAAACACAAATACTTAATTTGTAAATTATGTCTTGTGGTGTGCCCCTGGCTATCTGTAAATGAAAAAAAAAACAAGAAAATAGTGTCATCTGGTTTGCTTAATATAAGGAATTTTAAATTATTTTTACTTTTGATACTTAAGTACATTTAAACCAAATACTTTTACTCAAGTAGTATTTTAGTGGGTGACTTTTACTAGTAATTTTCTGTTAAGGTCTTTACTTTTACTCTAGTATGAAAATGTGGTACTTTTTCCACCACTGCGGAGAGGTAAGAGTCGGTAAGAGATGATATGTTCCTTGTGTTGTAATATTTCATCACTGAAAATGTCTGTTCACATACACAGATTGACCCAAACAGTACAAACATCTTCTGAGCATGACTCCTAATCTTTGGAAAGTCTTGTTCATTGAGAAATGCATAGAACCTCGTTAGAGACATTGTTTTGAACAGTTCTCCAATCACTGCATCAGACTGAAGATCGATAATCTCAAGTTGCAGGTCAGAGGGAGCGTTATCCACATTGAAGGTGAAAGAAGAGGAAACCAACAGCATGTCATTTTTCAAACACTTTGAAATCCTTAAAACGACAAGAAAACTCACAGTTCAAAGCACGCAGCAGTGATGTATACTTCTCCCGCTGGTCATCTGATAGACTAGTGGTGTCGGAAGATGGGTGAGATTGTTGGCTTCTACTTGGAGGGTCAGGAGGAGTAATTTTCCCTTGAAGGCTTTGATAAGGCTGTACATCTGATGTGCAAAAAGGCCCTTCCCTTGTAGTTTGGATTTCAATTCATTCATGAGGGTCATGACGTCCATGGTTGAAGGCAAAATCAGCCAACCATTCTTTATCTTGAAGTTGAGGGAAATTCACATATTTTCTCTTCACTTGCAAAAACTCAGCAATCTCCGACTTCAGGTCCCACACCCCAAACTCAGCAATCTCCGACTTCAGGTCCCACACCCCAAACTCAGCAATCTCCGACTTCAGGTCCCACACCCCAAACTCAGCAATCTCCGACTTCAGGTCCCACACCCCAAACTCAGCAATCTCCGACTTCAGGTCCCACACCCCAAACTCAGCCATCTCCGACTTCAGGTCCCACACCCCAAACTCAGCAATCTCCGACTTCAGGTCCCACACCCCAAACTCAGCAATCTCCGACTTCAGGTCCCACACCCCAAACTCAGCAATCTCCGACTTCAGGTCCCACACCCCAAACTCAGCAATCTCCGACTTCAGGTCCCACACCCCAAACTCAGCCATCTCTGACTTCAGGTCCCACACCCCAAACTCAGCAATCTCTGACTTCAGGTCCCACACCCCAAACTCAGCAATCTCTGACTTCAGGTCCCACACCCCAAACTCAGCCATCTCCGACTTCAGGTCCCACACCCCAAACTCAGCCATCTCCGACTTCAGGTCCCACACCCCAAACTCAGCAATCTCCGACTTCAGGTCCCACACCCCAAACTCAGCCATCTCCGACTTCTGGTCCCACACCCCAAACTCAGCCATCTCCGACTTCAGGTCCCACACCCCAAACTCAGCCATCTCACGTTTGTGTGGTAGGGGAGATCTGCATGACCCGACTCTCTCTCTTCCAACAGTGAGACAAACAGCCTTTAGTTTAAAGATTCTGCTCTTATGAAGTTCACCACTTTAGTGACTGTATCCACAACAGGTCTCATTTTCCGAACACATTTACAGAGCACCTCCTGATGAATAATGCAATGCAGGAAAAATTACTTTCTGATCTGGGTTCAGCTCAGCTACTTGATCTTGTATCCTTTTCAAAAGGCCAATGTTTTTTCCTGTCTAGTTTGGACACCCATCAGTGGTCACACTGGATAACCTTTCAAAAGTCAGTCCCAGCTTTGCCACACAGTTATTAACCTCCTCCATGAAATCTTTCCCTGTGGTTGTGCTCTTCATTGACTGCACTGAAGCAAGCTCCTCTGTAATTCCAAAGTCTGAGGTTATGCCTCGTAAGAATATCAACAACTGTGCCGTGTCACGTGCATCACTGCTCTCACCCAGGGCCAAGGAGAAATAGATGAAGTCCTCTACCTTGTCTTTCAACCGTTGTTCCATATTCTCTGCGATTTCCTCAACACGCCGTGTCACTGTTAGTCTTGACAGGGAAACATTTTCAAAACAGCTCTTTCTTGTCGGGGAAAAGTATTGCCGCAGAGTCAATTAAACATTCTTTAATTAATTCACCCTCAGCGAATGGCTTGCTATGTTTAGCAATTTTGTGGGACAGTACATAGCTCGCTCTCGCAATTCCGTCGTTTGCTGAGTGCAGTTTTGTGAAAAGTCCTTGCTGCTTTTGCAACTTGAGAAAGCAACTCTTTTGATGCACTTGCCCTCTGCTCAGAAGATATATTCCTATATTTCTCTAATTCCTCTGGAAGTGTCGGGACACGTTTTAGTCTTTCAAGACAGCGATGCTGTCTTTGCACACTAAGCACACAGCTTTCCCTGATACCTCAATAAAGAAATATTTCAATGTCCACTCTTGATGCAACACTCTCCATTCATTTTCTACTTTCCTTTTCTTTGAAATCTTAGAAAACAAAATACTTTTTCAAAACTACTATCACAAATTCTTTATGTGATCTGAGCATGAATCCGTGGGCCGTATTGAATCAGGTGGGGGGCCGCATACGGCCCCCGAGCCGGGCTTTGCCCACGCCTGTTCAATCAATATCTCAGTGTTTCCAGTGAGCCTCATACATTGGTTTGTCTCGACTATTCATTTTTGGTTTAAGTCAGTTAAATTTCTGTAAGGATCAGAGGCTAATAATTTATAGCGACTAGACTAAGGGCTGTAAAATTCATTCAGATTGGTGCTAGTGACCACCCGCTCAGCTGCTGTTTTGGTGTTGTTGAAGGTGGGACTTTGTTAGAGCTGTCCAATCCACAAGCAGCTCCTGGCATTATATCTAAAGCGGACATTGCCACTGGCTGCACATAGATGTATTATTTATAAATCTCACGCAGCCGTGTTTTTAGTTTGAACACTGAAACGTGTGATGTCATCGACATCTCAATTAGGCTGATATAAATCCTCATTATTTTTGGTGAATGATTTTCAATTTGATCGTCACGATTTCTATATAGCGTACACTTTCTCCTTCTGAACTCGTAATGGGAATGGAACAGATGTGGCTTTGGGACGATGACCACAAGAGCATCTGCTCACCGATTTGACAGCTCCAAACGCAGTTACTGCTCCGACACCGCCAAAACACCAGCATTGTGGGTGATGGCTAGCGTGAGGAAATGCTCGATCTGATTTGAATCTAGGCCTTACTGACTATAGAATGTTAGTATTCATGGTAGTTGGTCAATAGGCCGGGCAATGCTCATCTCGTCTACTTGGTATATCCTTCCCCCTCACTGGCCACGTGTGCCCATATCTCTTGAGGACCAGGATCTGACTCTGACCACTTACCACAGACCTTATGTCAGGAGAATTTCTCTCCTCTCAGACCTTTGGGAAGGATGTAAGGAGAGAGGATGCAAGGAAAAAAGGTCAAACTTGGGACACTCATTAAAATGTTGCCAGTAACACAGTTAATCTAGATAACATAACATGTCTAGATAACCAGCTCTTCTAGAGTGAGTAACATAGTTAGTCACTCACCTGTCTAGATAACATAACCAGCTCTTCTCGAGTGAGTAACACAATCAGAGTGAGGCGTTCTCTCATTTGTGTGTTCAGATAGCTAGCAAGCTAACCAAAATTAGTCAATTAGCTTTGGTGCTTGACTGATATTGTGAGATCAGAACATTGCTCTTTATCCGTCCAGTGTCCAGTGTGCCCTCCGAAAGAGAACTTACAAACAAACACCTACGTGTTGCTTGGCATTACTTGAAATCAAACCCAACCTTCAAATACTACAGAAACGTCACAGACATACCCGTTATGTCAGACTTTCTCGTCTTGGAAAATTCTGACTTCATGTCCTTAGTTCATAGTTTTCACAAAAGCAAACCATTCTAAATCTGGTGGAGGGTAGCAAACCATTCTAAACCTGGTGGAGGGAAGCAAACCATTCTAAATCTATTGGAGGGTAGCAAACCATTCTAAATCTGGTGGAGGGTAGCAAACCATTCTAAATCTGGTGGAGGGTAGCAAACCATTCTAAACCTGGTGGAGGGTAGCAAACCATTCTAAACCTGGTGGAGGGTAGCAAACCATTCTAAACCTATTGCAGGGTAGCAAACCATTCTAAACCTATTGGAGGGAAGCAAACCATTCTAAACGTGTTGGAGGGTAGCAAACCATTCTAAACCTATTGCAGGGTAGCAAACCATTCTAAACCTGGTGGAGGGTAGCAAACCATTCTAAACCTGGTAGAGGGTAGCAAACCATTCTAAACCTGGTGGAGGGTAGCAAACCATTCTAAATCTATTGGAGGGTAGCAGACCATTCTAAATCTATTGGAGGGTAGCAAACCATTCTAAACCTATTGGAGGGTAGCAAACCATTCTAAACCTGGTGGAGGGTAGCAAACCATTCTAAACCTGGTGGAGGGTAGCAAACCATTCTAAAGTTGTTGGAGGGTAGCAAACCATTCTAAACCTGGTGGAGGGTAGCAAGCCATTCTAAACCTGGTGGAGGGTAGCAAACCATTCTAAACCTGGTGGAGGGTAGCAAACCATTCTTAACCGGGTGGAGGGTAGCAAACCATTCTAAACCGGGTGGAGGGTAGCAAACCATTCTAAACCGGGTAGCAAACCATTCTAAACCTATTGGAGGGTAGCAAACCATTCTAAAAGATGGACATCAGAACATCTCCTGTGCCAGTTTCCTTATCAGCAAATGAAAGGTACTCAGCTGTTTGGTTATGGGCCCCAGCTGTTCTCAGAACATCATGGACCACCAGGCCTCCCAGGAAGGTTGATATATCACAACATGTAGCACGGTTCCCTCACATTTTTACGATGGCAAGTGATTCCTCCCTCGCTTGCGGAGGGCTTGGAGACATTGAGCTGTCAGTTCCCTTCGGGCTTTCATTTATTTATTTATTTTATTTCTAGGATTTACATTCTCCAGAGAGCCACAAAGGAGTGAGCCGAGTAAATTACTTTTGTCAAAGTTGTGATAAACCTGTCAAATTGTTCTCCCACCAGCTGGCAGGCAATTGTATTCTATAAGTAATTGTCAAAAAGGAGCTTAACAGAAACGTTTGTCCAGCCTATGATTTTATATCAGGCCTTCCTTGGGGCCCCACTTTCCTTTACTCGGTATAATGCTTTAAACAAAAACAACTGTTTTAAATAAGGAACGTTATACATTTCTTTGGGAGGTACTGTTTAATGTGATCCTAATGTTTTGTACACTCAATGTCAATAGACATATACAAATGAATATCAGTCATACTTTTGACAGTTGACTTTGAGAAAGAACAAAAATCTCACTTGTCTAGGCTGAGTAGTTGAATCGAAAGCTTGTAACCAGTTACAACACCTTGGTGATGATCAATCTATCCCATGGTTTTGATTGTCATACACTTTGGCCACACAATGGCTTCAGGTAATGGTGTACTCATGCGTTTAAACGTACAATACTTTGGGCCTACAGGACACCTGGATTGCTTAAACGCACCAGTCGGACATCTGGAGTGGGTTACCCGTCTGTAAATCTCCATCAAATAAAGTAACATAAGTCATCCTAAAAGCAAACGGATGCCATGGCAACCTTTCCTCCCCTCCACCGATCCCTAGCCCTCCTTCACCACCACCACCACCACCACCATGTATGAATAGAGTGTTATTTCAGCCCAACATGTTGACAGACAATTACCAGGGAATGTCTGCCGACAACGCTTCCCAAAGTGATTGCTTGTCCCCCCTCTGATTGCACATAGGTCCAATGGAAGAGACAGATTGTGTTGTTGTTGTTGTAGCTTTAATGTCATTTGAAGCTAAAACAATCAGACACCATGACTTAGAAAAGCAGTGCCAGTGGATGAATCAAAGGGCTTTTTTTAAGGACAGTCACGCCTTGCTTTCTTGGTTGTACGGAGATGTAAGCACATTAAATCACAATTTTCTTGAGAGGGACTATGCAAAAAAATGAATCATGGATGGTTAAGACCTTTCTAATTACCATTAAAATATAATTTACAGTATAAGAAATATGTTAATAATTTGACGCACAGTTGTAACTCATCATTACAACTTATTTAAACATTAGTAAGCTATTTATAAATGGTTAATATGTTTATAAGGGATGTGGTTATTATTTGTAAATTATTTATAAATAATTATAACTATATGTGTTTAGGCCATTGGTTATTTGTAAACATACTTATGAAGAAGTGGTAAACGATTAGCCAATGACTGATTAATGCAAGGTAACAGCAGTGTGCTTGCTTAGGCTAGCACACTGATAATAAAAAATATGGAAGAGAACGGAGGTGACATGAAGCAAGATTGAACTTGAAGCAAGATTTAAAAGTTGGTAAACAAATGGTACAGAAGTTATCAAGTTTGAATTTTTTTTTAAAGACATGCTATATTTCTAATCAAAAATCTCAGACCATGTTTTCTCCTTAATATCGGGCTCATCTATTTGACTGACAGGAGTGATGACCAACGGGGATGAGTTTTCAACGTCAATATTTGTCTCGGGGTTTAAGAATGGATAGAGTTTCTCAGTGAATGTGAATCCAGTGAAAGAATAGATATGAGAGCTGGTCTTCACATCATAGAAGGAGACCTGACCCTCCTCATAACCCACAAACACCCCCACCTTCTGGGGCGTCTGTCTGAGAGAGAGATGGACAGCTTTGTCATCAAGAGCTGCATACTCATTTCCATTTCTCTTCCATATAGTTCAGTATCCAAATTCAGGGTTCAGGTTAATCTGCCCCTTCCTGTTGATGGACTCTCTGGCCGTTCCTTAAAGACGATTCAGTCTTACCCTCCACCTCACAGTAGAATCTTCCTGAAGAGAAACCTTCTTTTCCCAAGAAATTCCAAATCATATCAAACCTCTCTGGGTTGTCAGGAAGATTCTGTAGTGTTTTTCCATATTTCACTTCCCTGTCTTCAGAAAGGATGAGTCTGGGATGTGCTGTAATCAGGGTCCAGAGACACATCCACTGTGGAAGAAAGAAGGTGAGATGTGTGAGTAAGTGTGGAAGAAAGAAGGTGAGATATGTGAGTAAGTGTGGAAGAAAGAAGGTGAGATGTGTGAGTAAGTGTGGAAGAAAGAAGGTGAGATGTGTGAGTAAGTGTGGAAGAAAGAAGGTGAGATGTGTGAGTAAGTGTGGAAGAAAGAAGGTGAGATGTGTGAGTAAGTGTGGAAGAAAGAAGGTGAGATGTGTGAGTAAGTGTGGAAGAAAGAAGGTGAGATGTGTGAGTAAGTGTGGAAGAAAGAAGGTGAGATGTGTGAGTGTGGAAGAAAGAAGGTGAGATGTGTGAGTGTGGAAGAAAGAAGGTGAGATGTGTGAGTAAGTGTGGAAGAAAGAAGGTGAGATGTGTGAGTAAGTGTGGAAGAAAGAAGGTGAGATGTGTGAGTAAGTGTGGAAGAAAGAAGGTGAGATGTGTGAGTAAGTGTGGAAGAAAGAAAGTGAGATGTGTGAGTAAGTGTGGAAGAAAGAAGGTGAGATGTGTGAGTCAGTGTGGAAGAAAGAAGGTGAGATGTGTGAGTAAGTGTGGAAGAAAGAAGGTGAGATGTGTGAGTAAGTGTGGAAGAAAGAAGGTGAGATGTGTGAGTAAGTGTGTGCATGCTGCTGATGTGTACACTGTCAAACACTCAATTCACTGGGGCGGAAAGTCTGCTAAAATGCATTCCTGAGTTGTCTCAACACATTTGCTGAAGTTGAGAAAACTAAAAATCTTATTACACTGGGTTGCCTCGATTTTCTTCTGGGTTGACTCAACTTTTGTTTGAAAGTCCTCTCAACTTAAGGATATCAGCGGAACTATTTAAGATCAATGGACCAAAGTAGCTCATTTGAAGGGAAGCCCCGACCGGTGTTCAAACCCCAGTCCAGCTTCTGTCAACCCAACACCATAACCATTAACCCAAGAGTTACGATGTGGGATAACTCTAGCTCAAACCTTAACTCGAGCTCTGACCTTAACTCTAACTCTAACCGTAACTCTAACCTTAACACTAACTCTAACTCTAACCTTAACTCTAACTCTAACCTTAACTCTAGCTCTAACTCTAGCTCTAACTCTAACCTTAACTCTAACTCTAGCTCTAACTCTAGCTCTAACTCTAACCTTAACTCTAACTCCAGCTCTAATTCTAACCTTAACTCTAACTCCAGCTCTAATTCTAACCTTAACTCTAACTCCAGCTCTAACTCTAGCTCTAACTCTAGCTCTAACTCTAGCTCTAACTCTAACCTTAACTCTAACTCTAACTCTAGCTCTAACTCTAGCTCTAGCTCTAGCTCTAACTCTAACTCTAGCTCTAGCTCTAACCTTAACTCAAACTCTAGCTCTAACTCTAGCTCTAGCTCTAACTCTAACCTTAACTCTAACTCTAGCTCTAACTCTAACCTTAACTCTAACCTTAACTCTAGCTCTAGCTCTAACTCTAGCTCTAACCTTAACTCTAGCTCTAACTCTAGCTCTAACTCTAACTCTAACGGTAACTCAAGCTCTAACTCTAGCTCTAACTCTAACCTTAACTCTAACTCCAGCTCTAACTCTAACTCTAGCTCTAACTCTAGCTCTAACTCTAACTCTAACTCAAGCTCTAACTCTAGCTCTAGCTCTAACTCTAACTCAAGCTCTAACTCTAGCTTTAACTCTAACTCTAACTCAAGCTCTAACTCTAGCTCTAACTCTAACCTTAACTCTAACTCCAGCTCTAACTCTTGCTCTAGCTCTAACTCTAGCTCTAACTCTAACCTTAACTCTAACTCTAACTCTGACTCTAGTTTAGCTTTAACTCTAGTTTCTAACTTCTAGTTTAGCTTAACTCTAGCTCTAACTCTAGTTTAACTCTAACCTTAACTCAAACTCTAGCTTAACTCTAGCTTCTAGCTTTAACTCTAACTCTAACTCTAACCTTAACTCTAACTTCTAGCTTCTAACTCTAACCTTAACTCTAACTCTAACCTTAACTTAGTTTCTAGCTCTAACTCTAGCTTCTAACTTCAAGTTTAACTTCTAGCTCTAACTCTAACCTTAACTCTATTCTAGTTCTAACTCTAACCTTAACTTCTAACCTTAACTTCTAACCTTAACTCTAGTTTCTAGTTTAACCTTAACTTCTAGCTTCTAGCTTCTAACTTCTAGTTTAACTTCTAACTCTAACGGTAACTCAAGCTCTAACTTCTAGTTTAACTCTAACCTTAACTCTAACTCCAGCTCTAACTCTAACTCTAGCTTCTAACTTCTAGTTTAACTCTAACTCTAACTCAAGCTCTAACTCTAGTTTCTAGTTCTAACTCTAACTCAAGTTCTAACTCTAGTTCTAGCTTTAACTTAACTCTAACTCAAGCTCTAACTCTAGCTCTAACTCTAACCTTAACTCTAACTCAGCTTCTAACTCTTGTTTCTAGTCTAACTCTAGTTTAACTCTAACCTTAACTCTAACTCTAACTCTGACTCTAGTTTCTAGCTCTAACTTCTAGTTCTAACTTCTAGTTTAACTCTAACCTTAACTCAAACTCTAGCTCTAACTCTAGCTCTAGCTCTAACTCTAACTCTAACTCTAACCTTAACTCTAACTCTAGCTCTAACTCTAACCTTAACTCTAGCTCTAGCTCTAACTCTAGCTCTAACTCAAGCTCTAACTCTAGCTCTAACTCTAACCTTAACTCTAACTCTAGCTCTAACTCTAACCTTAACTCTAACTCTAACCTTAACTCTAGCTCTAGCTCTAACTCTAGCTCTAACTCAAGCTCTAACTCTAGCTCTAACTCTAACTCTAACCTTAACTCAAACTCAAGCTCTAACTCTAGCTCTAGGTCTATCTCTAGCTCTAGCTCTAGATCTAACTCTAGCTCTAGCTCTAACTCTAGCTCTAACTCTAGCTCTAGCTCTAACCTTAACTCTAGCTCTAACTAACTCCAGCTCTAACTCTAACTCTAGCTCTAACTCTAGCTCTAACTCTAGCTCTAGCTCTAACTCTGACTCTGACTCTGACTCTAGCTCTAACTCTAACCTTAACTCTAGCTCTAACTAACTCCAGCTCTAACTCTAGCTCTAGCTCTAACTCTAGCTCTAGCTCTAGCTCTAACTCTAGCTCTAACTCTAACCTTAACTCAAACTCAAGCTCTAACTCTAGCTTCTAGTTTAACTCTAGCTTAACTCTAGTTTGGCTCTAACTCTAGTTTAACTCTAACTCTAACCTTAACTCTAACTCTAGTTTCTAACTCTAGTTTCTAGTTCTAGCTCTAACTCTAGTTCTAGCTCTAGCTTCTAGCTCTAGTTTGACTCTGACTCTGACTCTAGCTCTAACTCTAACCTTAACTCTAGCGCTAACTAACTCCAGCTCTAACTCTAACTCTAGCTCTAGCTCTAACTCTAACTCTAGCTCCAACTCTAGCTCTAACTCTAGCTCTAACTCTAGCTCTAGCTCTAACTCTGACTCTAACTAACTCTAGCTCTAACTCTAACTCTAACTCTAACTCTAGCTCTAGCTCTAACTCTAGCTCTAGCTCTAACTCTAACTCTAGCTCCAACTCTAGCTCTAACTCTAGCTCTAACTCTAGCTCTAGCTCTAACTCTGACTCTAACTAACTCTAGCTCTAACTCTAACTCTAACTCTAGCTCTAGCTCTAACTCTAGCTCTAGCTCTAACTAACTCTAACTCTAGCTCTAGCTCTAACTTTAACTCTAACCATAACTCTAACTCTAACTCTAGCTCTAACTCTAGCTCTAACTCTAGCTCTAACTCTAGCTCTAGCTCTAACTCTAGCTCTAGCTCTAACTCTAACTCTGACTCTGACTCTGACTCTGACTCTAACTCTAGCTCTAACTCTAGCTCTAACTCTGACTCTGACTCTGACTCTAGCTCTAACTCTAACCTTAACTCTAGCTCTAACTAACTCCAGCTCTAACTCTAGCTCTAGCTCTAACTCTAGCTCTAGCTCTAACTCTAGCTCTAACTCTAACCTTAACTCAAACTCAAGCTCTAACTCTAGCTCTAGCTCTAACTCTAGCTCTAACTCTAGCTTTGGCTCTAACTCTAGCTCTAACTCTAACTCTAACCTTAACTCTAACTCTAGCTCTAACTCTAGCTCTAGCTTTAACTGTAGCTCTAGCTCTAACCTTAACTCTAGCTCTAACTAACTCCAGCTCGAACTCTAGCTCTAACTCTAGCTCTAGCTCTAGCTCTAGCTCTAGCTCTGACTCTGACTCTGACTCTGACTCTAGCTCTAACTCTAACCTTAACTCTAGCGCTAACTAACTCCAGCTCTAACTCTAACTCTAGCTCTAGCTCTAACTCTAACTCTAGCTCCAACTCTAGCTCTAACTCTAGCTCTAACTCTAGCTCTAGCTCTAACTCTGACTCTAACTAACTCTAGCTCTAACTCTAACTCTAACTCTAGCTCTAGCTCTAGCTCTAGCTCTAGCTCTAACTAACTCTAACTCTAGCTCTAGCTCTAACTTTAACTCTAACCATAACTCTAACTCTAACTCTAGCTCTAACTCTAGCTCTAACTCTAGCTCTAACTCTAGCTCTAGCTCTAACTCTAGCTCTAGCTCTAACTCTAACTCTAACTCTGACTCTGACTCTGACTCTGACTCTAACTCTAGCTCTAACTCTAGCTCTAACTCTAGCTCTAGCTCTAACCATAACTCTAACTCTAACTCTAGCTCTAACTCTAGCTCTAGCTCTAACTCTAACTCTAGCTCTAACTCTAGCTCTAGCTCTAACTCTAACTCTGACTCTGACTCTGACTCTGACTCTAACTCTAGCTCTAACTCTAGCTCTAGCTCTAGCAAGCTGTTGCCATGTCAACAGAATTACAGTAATAGTTAGTTGATAGCTTCACCATCCGTAGATCATCTATAGGGGACTATCCAAATAAAGTGTTCCCCAAGACGTTTTCCTATTTGACAGGCAACAATATATCTCTCACAGAAACCCCAAATATTGTTGGAAGGCCTGTCAATTTAAATGTGATTTTGAGTCCTTCATGACACGAGACAACCTGGATTTCACTCTGAAGATTCCCCATCAGCCTAGACAGGAATCTCCTCACAGTCCCTACTGATAGAGCACTGTGAACACTGATCTCAGACCAGTCCTTGGATGGGAGACTCACACTCTCACTGTAGCAGGAGACAGCCAAAGTTATGAAGTGGTTTTCGGGAGTAGTAATCAGAGTAGTGCAGAGAGATTGACCCACCTCAGTTTAATTATTTTAATTCCATTTAGTTCAGGTTTTTTTCTGATCTTAAGGCACACATTGCGCAATGCATTTCTCTAGAGATAAATCAGATCAATCCCAAACTGTGCGATGTAGTAGGGAGTTGTAGTTTTCAACGGGCCAATATTCTACATAGTTTAGTGCAGAAAACTTGGTAATTAACTAGAATGACCATAATCGATTGAGCACCAACTTGTCCTGTCTGTGTGATTCTGTAATATACAAAACAACTGAAATATTCTACTAAAGTAAATTAATGTGAGTAAATGATGGTTCATAAATGATCAGCAGTAATGTACAGTCACTACCATCATGGGGACTTTTATTACAGTCACCACCATCATGGGACTTTTATTACAGTCACTACCATCATGGGGACTTTTATTACAGTCATTACCATCATGGGACTTTTATTACAGTCACTACCATCATGGGACTTTTATTACAGTCACTACCATCATGGGACTTTTATTACAGTCACTACCATCATGGGACTTTTATTACAGTCACTACCATCATGGGGACTTTTATTACAGTCACTACAATCATGGGGACTTTTATTACAGTCACTACCATCATGGGGACTTTTATTACAGTCACTACCATCATGGGACTTTTATTACAGTCACTACCATCATGGGACTTTTATTACAGTCACTACCATCATGGGGACTTTTATTACAGTCACTACAATCATGGGGACTTTTATTACAGTCACTACCATCATGGGGACTTTTATTACAGTCACTACCATCATGGGACTTTTATTACAGTCACTACCATCATGGGACTTTTATTACAGTCACTACCATCATGGGACTTTTATTACAGTCACTACCATCATGGGACTTTTATTACAGTCACTACCATCATGGGGACTTTTATTACAGTCACTACCATCATGGGACTTTTATTACAGTCACTACCATCATGGGACTTTTATTATAGTCACTACCATCATGGGGACTTTTATTACAGTCACTACCATCATGGGACTTTTATTACAGTCACTACCATCATGGGGACTTTTATTACAGTCACTACCATCATGGGACCTTTATTACAGTCACTACCATCATGGGACTTTTATTACAGTCACTACCATCATGGGACTTTTATTACAGTCACTACCATCATGGGACTTTTATTATAGTCACTACCATCATGGGGACTTTTATTACAGTCACTACCATCATGGGACTTTTATTACAGTCACTACCATCATGGGACTTTTATTACAGTCACTACCATCATGGGACTTTTATTACAGTCACTACCATCATGGGACTTTTATTACAGTCACTACCATCATGGGGACTTTTATTACAGTCACTACCATCATGGGGACTTTTATTACAGTCACTACCATCATGGGGACTTTTATTACAGTCACCACCATCATGGGGACTTTTATTACAGTCACCACCATCATGGGGACTTTTATTACAGTCACTACCATCATGGGGACTTTTATTACAGTCACTACCATCATGGGGACTTTTATTACAGTCACTACCATCATGGGAACTTTTATTACAGTCACTACCATCATGGGACTTTTATTACAGTCACTACCATCATGGGGACTTTTATTACAGTCACTACCATCCTGGGACTTTCATTACAGTCACTACCATCATGGGGACTTTATTCATTGTTTTATTTTGTGTTGTTACAACATTTAACCCAAATAATGGATAGTGCATTTAATGATAAAAAAACAATTGAAACCGTGATTATTTTGTAATAATGTAACTGAAACAGATCCGACCTGAAAAAGCACTAATCTCCCAGGACATTTTATTTCATTAGGCAAGTCAGTTAAGAACAAATTCTTATTTTCAATGACGGCCTAGGAACAGTGGGTTAACTGCCCTGTTCAGGGGCCGAACGACAGATGTTTACCTTCTCAGCTCAGAGAATCGATCTTGCAACCTTTCTGTTACTAGTCCAACGCTCTAATCACTAGGCTACCTGCCGCCACTGAAGTTAGAACAAAGAGAGGGACACTGACCTGTAGGAGGTGGAGGTGGGCCTCCGTGTGTGACCAGAGAGAGGGACACTGACCTATAGGAGGTGGAGGTGGGCCTCAGTGTGTGACCAGAGAGAGGGACACTGACCTGTAGGAGGTGGAGGTGGGCCTCCGTGTGTGACCAGAGAGAGGGACACTGACCTGTAGGAGGTGGAGGTGGGCCTCAGTGTGTGACCAGAGAGAGGGACACTGACCTATAGGAGGTGGAGGTGGGCCTCAGTGTGTGACCAGAGAGAGGGACACTGACCTGTAGGAGGTGGAGGTGGGCCTCAGTGTGTGACCAGAGAGAGGGACACTGACCTATAGGAGGTGGAGGTGGGCCTCAGTGTGTGACCAGAGAGAGGGACACTGACCTGTAGGAGGTGGAGGTGGGCCTCAGTGTGTGACCAGAGAGAGGGACACTGACCTATAGGAGGTGGAGGTGGGCCTCAGTGTGTGACCAGAGAGAGGGACACTGACCTGTAGGAGGTGGAGGTGGGCCTCAGTGTGTGACCAGAGAGGGACACTGACCTATAGGAGGTGGAGGTGGGCCTCAGTGTGTGACCAGAGAGAGGGACACTGACCTATAGGAGGTGGAGGTGGGCCTCAGTGTGTGACCAGAGAGAGGGACACTGACCTATAGGAGGTGGAGGTGGGCCTCAGTGTGTGACCAGAGAGAGGGACACTGACCTATAGGAGGTGGAGGTGGGCCTCAGTGTGTGACCAGAGAGAGGGACACTGACCTATAGGAGGTGGAGGTGGGCCTCAGTGTGTGACCAGAGAGAGGGACACTGACCTATAGGAGGTGGAGGTGGGCCTCAGTGTGTGACCAGAGAGAGGGACACTGACCTATAGGAGGTGGAGGTGGGCCTCAGTGTGTGACCAGAGAGAGGGACACTGACCTGTAGGAGGTGGAGGTGGGCCTCAGTGTGTGACCAGAGAGAGGGACACTGACCTATAGGAGGTGGAGGTGGGCCTCAGTGTGTGACCAGAGAGAGGGACACTGACCTATAGGAGGTGGAGGTGGGCCTCAGTGTGTGACCAGAGAGAGGGACACTGACCTGTAGGAGGTGGAGGTGGGCCTCAGTGTGTGACCAGAGAGAGGGACACTGACCTGTAGGAGGTGGAGGTGGGCCTCAGTGTGTGACCAGAGAGAAGGACACTGACCTATAGGAGGTGGAGGTGGGCCTCAGTGTGTGACCAGAGAGAGGGACACTGACCTGTAGGAGGTGGAGGTGGGCCTCAGTGTGTGACCAGAGAGAGGGACACTGACCTAGTCAGGTCTTCTGTGGAGTAACTCCGGACAGAGTGGACACTGGGTCTGTTCTCTGCTAGCCCAGTGTTTGTTGATACATTTCTTGCAGAAGTTGTGTCCACATAGCATGGAAACTGGCTCAGGGAACACTTCCAGACAGATGGAGCACTGGCACTGCTCTTCAAACAGGACATTTCTTGGGTCAGCCATACTGTCCTGCAGACATGAATGATTCGGGAGACAGACGTAGGAATGTGTAATTTTTTTTTATTAAGCCCAAATTACGGCGTGCCATGTAAAGGCACAGGGACGAAGACCAAACAAACACGTAACAAAAACACAAGGTTGAAACCCAAACAAAAGAGTGCAGAGTACCTCGAGTAAATAAGACACGCGCACAATGATTAACACACGGGACGAGACCCGTAATCATCTGCGCAATCCGGCAAGGGCATGAAAGTCCAGAACACACAGCTCAGGTACTCACACGTACCCACGGACATTGTAACAATTAACGGACAGCCCAATTGAAACCAAAGGGTTTCAAATATATACAAAAATATATTCTATATACAAATACAATGTGGGAATAGGGGCCAGGTGTGTACAATGAAAGTTCCGGAGAGATCCGTGACACATACATGGGAAGACATGCATTAGCGTTACTGTGAAGTCTGCAATACATCGTTGATCTGGAAAGCAAGCTAATTTCCAGAGGTTATACTACTATAGTAACGTGTTCTGAACATGGTATTATCAATGCAACAAAACCCATTTTAATACACATCTCCAATCTATGAATCAAAAAGTCGAAGAAACAAAGTGCTGTAATATTTTACACACTGTCACGGTCTTCCTCCTCTTCATCTGAAGAGGAGAGGCGAGAAGGATCAGAGGACCAAAATGTGGCGTGGTATGTGTTCATGATGAATGTTTAATTAAAGAAGGTACTGAACACTGCATACAAAAACAATAAACCAATAACGACCGTGAAGCTACAAATGAGACCTGTGCTGACACGAGCAACTAGCATAGACAACCACAGACAAACAAACAGTGCGACCCAGGCTACCTAAGTATGATTCTCAATCAGAGACAAATAATGACACCTGCCTCTGATTGAGAACCATACTAGGCCGAAACATACAACTCCCCAAATCATAGAAAAACAAACATAGACTGCCCACCCAACTCACCCCTGACCATACTAAATAAATACAAAACAAAGGAAATAAAGGTCAGAACGTGACACACACAGATCGGTACCCAAGCCATAAGCATTCATTTCTGATGAAAAAAACACAAATGTGAAAAAATTGTGGATATAGCAGTTTTCAACTAAACTCTTCATTTGGCCACGTTATAGTATAAGCTCTAATATTTATTGCAACAAGTTGAATGATTCAAATTGTGTGTAAACTGAAAATTGTTTGCTTGTTGGTGAAGACAGTATGACAATAAAATGTCATTCCATTTTGGAGGGCAGAGTGGCACAAAATAAGAATGTTGTGTGTATGCAATTAGAATGTTGTGTGTATGCATTTAGAATGTTGTGTGTATGCATTTAGAATGTTGTGTGTATGCAATTAGAATGTTGTGTGTATGCAATTAATGGTGTGTGTATGCAATTAGAATGGTGTGTGTTTGCAGTTAGAATGTTGTGTGTATGCAATTAGAATGTTGTGTATATGCAATTAGAATGTTGTGTGTATGCAATTAGAATGTTGTGTGTATGCAATTAGAATATTGTGTGTATGCAATTAGAATGTTGTGTATATGCAATTAGAATGTTGTGTATATGCAATTAGAATGTTGTGTGTATGCAATTAGAATGTTGTGTGTATGCAATTAGAATGTTGTGTGTATGCAATTAGAAGGCAATGTTTTGCTGGAAAATCAACAACTTGCTCTTCAAGGGATACGAAGAACAGCTCTCTGTTAAAGGAGGAATGTGCAATTGCTATAAACATCTTTGGACTTTTAAAGGTCTGCTGTGGGCAAAAATAACAAAAACTGTGTAACTGATCAACGCACCATCATACCAGGTCATTTAATGCTTAACCCCCCTTTAAAAATGCATTAGATATTTGGCTAAAGAAGTGACATTTCTTACAGATCTGTCCAAAAACAAATCCTGGGAAATGATTTCAACACATCCTGTAGGAGTTACTGGCTAGCTTAGATAAGGAACTAGCTACGGTTGAAGTCGGATGTTTTCATACACCTTAGCCAAATACATTTAAACTCAGTTTTTCACAATTCCTGACATTTAATCCTAGTAAAAATTCCCTATCTTAGGTCAGTTAGGATCACCACTTTATTTTAAGAATGTGAAATGTCAGAATAATAATAGAGAGAATGATTTATTTCAGCTTTTATTTCTTTCATCACATTCCAAGTGGGTCAGAGGTTCACATACACTCAGTTAGTATTTGGTAACATTGCCTTTAAATTGTTTAACTTGGGTCAGATGTTTCGGGTAGCCTTTCACAAGCTTCCCACAATAAGTTGGGTGAATGTTGGCCCATTCGTAACTGAGTCAGGTTCATAAGCCTCCTTGCTCGCACACGCTTTTTCAGTTCTGCCCACAAATTTTATATAGGATTGAGGTCAGCGCATTGTGATGGCCACTCCAATAACTTGACTTTGTTGTCCTTAAGCCATTTTGCCACAACCTTGGAAGTATGCTTGAGGTCATTGTTCATTTGGAAGGCCTAATTGCGACCAAGCTTTAACTTCCTGACTGATGTCTTGAGATGTTGTTTCAATATATCCACATATTTCTCCTTCCTTGTGATGCCATCTATTTTGTGAAGTGCACCAGTCCCACCTGCAGCACAGCTCTCCCACACCATGATGCTTCCACCCCCGTGCTTCATGGTTGGGTGGTGTTCTTTGGCATGCAAGCCTCACCCTTTTTCCTCCAAACATAACGATGGTCATTATGACCAAACAGTTCAATTTTTGTTTCATCAGACCAGAGGACATTTCTCCAAAAAGTACAATCTTTGTCCCCATGTGCAGTTGCAAACCCTAGGCTGGCTATTTTTATGGCGGTTTTGGAGCAGTGGCTTCTACCTTGCTGAGCGGCCTTTCAGGTTATTTCGATATAGGACTTCTTTTACTGTGGATATAGATACTTTTGTACCTGTTTCCTCCAGCATCTTCACAGGGTCCTTTGCTGTTGTTCTGGGATTGATTTGCACTTTTCGCATGAAAGTACATTCATCTCTTGGAGACAGAACGCGTCTCCTTCCTGAGCGGTATGACGGCTGCCTGGTCCCATGGTGTTTATACTTGCGTACTATTGTTCGTACAGATGAACGTGGGAGCTTCAGGCTTTTGTAAATTGCACGCAAGGATGAACCAGACTTGTGGAGGTCTACAATTTGTTTTCTGAGGTCTTGACTGATTTCTTTTGATTTTCCCATGATGTCACGTGAAGAGGCACTGAGTTGGAAGGTAGGCCATGAAATACATCCACAGGTACACCTCCAATTGACTCAAATGATGGCAATTAGCCTATCAGAAGCTTCTAAAGCCATGACATAATTTTCTGGAATTCTCCAAGCTGTTAAAGACACAGTCAACTTAGTGTATGTAAACTTCTCACCCACTGGAATTGTGATACAGTGAATTATAAGTGGAATAATCTATCTGTAAACAATTGTTGGAATATTTACTTGTGTCATGCACAAAGTAGATGTCCTAACCAACTTGCTAAAACTATAGTTTGTTATCAAGAAATTTGTGGAGTGGTTGAAAAATGAGTTTTAATGACTCCAACCTAATTGTATATAAACTTCCGACTTCAACTGTACGTCACATCAATATATACTGTAGGAGATAATGGCTATCTACAGCGGCTCGCTTAGATAAGGAACTATCTACGTCACATCAACACATGGTGGAGGACTTACTGGCTAGCTACAGTGGCTAGCTTAGCTAACTAGCTACGTCGGTCACGGCGCACCAGAATGACACGTCGATGAACCACCAAAAGCACATTTCTGTTTGAAAACTGAGAAAGGGGCGGAATTGGTCCATTTTCGTATCCAAATTCGACCTTGATATTAATGATAAAATGATTCTTGAAGAATTGAACTTATGAGGCCTTATAAGCTTAGTTCAAGTGCTGTACCCCATCAGAACCTAAAATATCTGCCTGTTTTATTCCATTGTTTGTTGTTGTTTGAATAGCAGATTACCCCCTTTTAATATTGTCTAAGGGATGAAATTAATTAATTTACTCTTAAAAATGTCCTTCCCATTAACCCCCTTTTTCTCCCTCTAAATAGCATGGTATTTGCTTACAAATTATTTGTGAAGTATGTTTGAAGGATCTATAAAGGTTTTTTATGACAGCTACTATAAGAATATTACTCTCACAAACCCAAACTCATCGGTAACACTTTGAATAAAGTGGCTATAGATAACACCTTTATATAACCAGTCGTAACACCTTTATAGACCCAGTCGTAACACCTTTATAGAACCAGTCGTAACACCTTTATAGAACCAGTCGTAACACCTTTATAGAACCAGTCATAACACCTTTATAGAACCGGTCATAACAACTTTATAGAACCGGTCATAACACCTTTATAGAACCGGTCATAACACCTTTATAGAACCAGTCATAACACCTTTATAGAACCAGTCATAACACCTTTATAGAACCAGTCAAAACACCTTTATAGAACCAGTCATAACACCTTTATAGTACCAGTCGTAACACCTTTATAGAACCAGTCATAACACCTTTATAGAACCAGTCAAAACACCTTTATAGAACCAGTCATAACACCTTTATAGTACCAGTCGTAACACCTTTATAGAACCGGTCATAACACCTTTATAGTACCAGTCGTAACACCTTTATAGGACCAGTCATAACACCTTTATAGAACCAGTCAAAACACCTTTATAGAACCAGTCATAACACCTTTATAGAACCAGTCGTAACACCTTTATGAGTGTTGCAGTTGCATTCATAACAACATTCATAAGACATGTATTCAACATCATTCATAAGGAATTTTCAAAATAAAATTGTATTAATCCACTGTAAAAAGGAAATGGTTTTTGTTTTGTTACGGTACCCAAACTCCCGACACAACACATGGTCAGCCTTACAGCATTACCCTGGTAGCAGTTTAGGGGTTAAAAATTAAATGTCTTGCTCAAGGCCACAATGGCAGTAGGGGATGGCACCTGCCCTGGGTGTAGTATCTCTGAACTGCATAAGCTAGCTGTACTTGATTTGAGCTTGCTTGGCTCAATGAAGTCAATGGCATCATCCTAAAAGTGCAAACCCCACCTGCCCATCAGGCAGTCCAGGCAGGCTCAAATATTTCAAATACTATTTGAACCCATGTCTGCATGGCACCTGAACAGTTATTTGCCATTGTAATTGTGGTAGTAAGCAAACTTCAATAAGACCCGAAGACTCCGCAAGCTAATGCCTAGCCTTTAGCTCAGCAATGCTGTGGCGCGGAGGACACCCAAGCTTGAACCCACCCAGTCAGTAACACCAGTGACCATCTGGCTCACTCCCACCACAGTTTTCTACTAAAATACCTTTTTGCAATATAATGAAAAAGGACTTTTATTTTGAAGACCCCCTTTGAAGACCCCCTTATGAATGACGTCGAATAAATGTGCTATGAATGTAGTATGTATGAATGATACTGCAATGTTCCTGAAGTTGTCATGACTGATTCATAAAGTTGTTATGAATCTCTTAAGCGTACCACCTTCATAAAGTGTTACCAACTCGTTACTATTCAGCAAAACTAACCCCTAAGACTTTACATTTGAGGGTTTATTTTCTTCATACTAAGGATTAATTGTCTAATGGTAGCACAAGAAAGGTAACGGAGAAATGATTGAGTTGCAGTGATGGGAATTCTGAGTCTTTTCAGTGAAGATCATTTAGCTTGCCGTTCAGCTAAAATAACTGTTTTTTTTTGCTCCCAAACAGCTCTCCGTTCAGCTAAAAGAGCTGTTCATTTGGCTCCCAAACAGCTCTCCGTTCAGCTAAAAGAGCTGTTCATTTGGCTCCCAAACAGCTCTCCGTTCAGCTGAAAGAGCTGTTCATTTGGCTCCCAAACATTTCTCCGTTCAGCTAAAAGAGCTGTTCATTTGGCTCCCAAACATTTCTCCGTTCAGCTAAAAGAGCTGTTCATTTGGCTCCCAAACAGCTCTCCGTTCAGCTAAAAGAGCTGTTCATTTGGCTCCCAAACAGCTCTCTGTTCAGCTAAAAGAGCTGTTCATTTGGCTCACAAACAGGTCTCCGTTCAGCTAAAAGAGCGGTTCATTTGGCTCCCAAACAGCTCTCCGTTCAGCTAAAAGAGCTGTTCATTTGGCTCCCAAACAGCTCTCCGTTCAGCTGAAAGAGCTGTTCATTTGGCTCCCAAACAGCTCTCCGTTCAGCTGAAAGCGCTGTTCATTTGGCTCCCAAACATTTCTCCGTTCAGCTAAAAGAGCTGTTCATTTGGCTCCCAAACAGCTCTCTGTTCAGCTAAAAGAGCTGTTCATTTGGCTCTCAAACAGCTCTCCGTTCAGCTAAAAGCGCTGTTCATTTGGCTCCCAAACAGCTCTCCGTTCAGCTGAAAGCGCTGTTCATTTGGCTCCCAAACGTTTCTCCGTTCAGCTAAAAGAGCTGTTCATTTGGCTCCCAAACAGCTCTCTGTTCAGCTAAAAGAGCTGTTCATTTGGCTCACAAACAGCTCTCCGTTCAGATAAAAGAGCTGTTCATTTTGCTCTCAAACAGCTCTCCGTTCAGCTAAAAGAGCTGTTCATTTGGCTCTCAAACAGCTCTCCGTTCAGCTAAAAGAGCTGTTCATTTGGCTCCCAAACAGCTCTCCGTTCAGCTGAAAGCGCTGTTCATTTTGCTCCCAAACATTTCTCCGTTCAGCTAAAAGAGCTGTTCATTTGGCTCCCAAACAGCTCTCCGTTCAGCTGAAAGCGTTGTTCATTTGGCTCCCAAATATTTCTCCGTTCAGCTAAAAGAGCTGTTCATTTGGCTCCCAAACAGCTCTCTGTTCAGCTAAAAGAGCTGTTCATTTGGCTCACAAACAGCTCTCCGTTCAGATAAAAGAGCTGTTCATTTGGCTCACAAACAGCTCTCCGTTCAGCTAAAAGAGCGGTTCATTTGGCTCACAAACAGCTCTCCGTTCAGCTAAAAGAGCTGTTCATTTGGCTCACAAACAGTTCTCCGATTCAGCTAAAAGAGCTGTTCAAACGGCTCTTCGTTCAGTAGTGCAAAAATGTGTTTGGACCAGAATTAGCTTCTCTCCTTACTATCTACTGTTCCTGCAGTGAGGAATTACCATCTTCAGAGAATGTTTTTATAACTTATCTGCAGATAATGGTTGTCTGGAGCTCATAAAGTAGTGGTAACAGTATGCAAATCAGGGAGTCAAATGAACAGCTCTTTCACATATGTGATTCGGTTCCCGTTGTTCACCAAAAAGATCAGTTCAAAAAGAGCCGTTCGTTTGCGAACGAACGACCCGTCACTAATTAATCGTCATATAGTGTGAGGGTCAACATGAAAACCAAAAGATTCATCAGCAACATTATTACACAGTAAAGGTCTTGCTGTCATGTTTCCCCTAGATATGGACGACCTCGGTAGAGTTCATTAGGCAGCAAACGGTAGAAAATCAACTAAAATAGGGAGGGACTATCTTTCCGTTGGGGCCCCTAATGAACACGACCATAGTAGCTTTGTTCAGCAAAATAAGACTTACATTTGAGCAAATAATGGATGTATTGTAATGAGGTATTGTAATGAGGCATTGTAATGAGGTATTGTAATGAGGTATTGTAATGAGGTATTGTAATGAGGCATTGTAATGAGGCATTGTAATGAGGTATTGTAATGAGGCATTGTAATGAGGTATTGTAATGGTGTATTGTAATGGTGTATTGTAATGAGGTATTGTAATGAGGCTGTCACGACTTCCGCCGAAGTTGGCTCTCCTGCCCGTTCGGGCGGTGCTCGGCGGTCGTCGTCACCGTCCTATTAGCCACTACCGATCCCTTTTTCGTGTATCTGTTGGTTTTGTGTAATTGGTTTCACCTGTGTGTTGTTTAGTTAATTAGTGTCTGTATTTAATGTATGTAAAACTTTATATCGCTATCTGCTCTCTGCGCCTGATTCCACCACCTTGATTAGACGTGATAGAATCCCGCACCACCCATGGAATCAGCAGGAGCAGCAGCGTCTCCTCTCCCATCGATGGAAGAGAGGGTCCTCCATCATACCAGCGTGCTTCACCGGAATGGTTCTGCTATGGACCAAATGATGGAGAGAATGGATCGATGGGAGAGGAGTGGCCTCCCCACCTCATCTCTACCAACCCCTTCTCCAGCACCTCCTGTTTCTGCGTCCACATCTGGCTCTGGGGCTCTTCGGCTGACACTCCCACGGGAGTTTGACGGATTGGCGGCTGGGTGCCAGGGTTTCCTCCTTCAGCTGGAACTATACCTGGCTACCGTGCGTCCTGCTCCCTCTGGAGAGGAGAGCGTGTGCGCCCTCGTCTCCTGCTTGACTGGGCGAGCCCTCGAGTGGGCCAACGCAGTATGGAATGGTCCGGACTCGGCTAAGGATAATTACCCAGAGTTCACCCGCCGATTCCGAGCTGTTTTTGACCATCCACCCGTGGGTCGGGCGGCGGGTGAACGGCTGTTCCAGGAGGAGGAAACAGGATTTTGCCCTTGAGTTTAGGACTTTGGCAGCAGGAGCAGGATGGAACGACAGGGCCTTGATTGATCATTTTAGATGTAGTCTCAGGGAGGACGTCCGCAGGGAGCTGGCATGTTGGGACACCACATTCACACTGGATGGACTTATCGATCTGGCTCTCCGTCTAGACAACGTGCTGGCTGCTCGCGGGCGTTCGGATCAGGTCCTGTCGTTTCCAATCCCCAGCCCCCCTGTTCCTATCCCTATGGAATTAGGAGGTACGACTTCAAGGGGGACCGGAGGAGGAGTGTCCTGCCCCAGTTGTGGTCGACGAGGGCACACGTCCGACCGGTGCTGGAGGAACTCATCTAGGAGTCGGGAGGACAGGCGGAACACTGCTCGATCACCCCAGGTGAGTAAGCACCAAACTCATTCAGAGCTTCCTGTCGGTCATGTGTTTGTATTGATTTCTTTCCCTGGTTTTTCCCCATCTTTACAGCATAAGGCGCTAGTCGATTCAGGCGCAGCTGGGAATTTTATGGATCGTGGGCTTGCGTTAAGGCTAGGGATTCCCCTGGTGTCGTTAGATCGACCTTTCCCCGCGCACTCCTTAGATAGCCGACCATTAGGGTCAGGAGTAATTAGGGAGGCTACGGTGCTGCTGGACATGGTAACGCAGGGTGATCATAAGGAGCAGATTAGCATGTTCCTTATAGATTCACATGCGTTTCCAGTGGTGTTGGGGGTTCCCTGGTTAGCTCAACACAACCCGGTGATTTTCTGGCAACAGGGGGCTCTTAAGGGGTGGTCGGAGGAGTGTTCAGGTAGGTGATTAGGAGTTGCCGTTGGTGTGACTACAGTGGAGAGTCCAGACCAAGTTTCCACCGTGCGCATTCCCTCTGATTATGCCGATTTGGCTATCGCCTTCGGTAAAGGGAAGGCGACCCAATTACCACCTCATCGTCGAGAGGACTGTGCGATAAACCTTCTGGAAAACGCTGCACTTCCTAGGAGTCACGTGTATCCATTGTCCCAGGAGGAGACAGTTGCGATGGAAACATATGTTTCCGAATCGCTGGGACAGGGGTACATTCAGCCCTCCATATCACCCGTCTCCTCAAGCTTCTTTTTTGTGAAGAAGAAGGATGGAGGTCTGCGTCCGTGTATTGATTATAGAGGTCTAAATTCCATCACAGTGGGGTTTAGTTACCCACTACCTCTCATCGCTACGGCAATGGAATCATTTCACGGGGCGCGATTCTTCACAAAACTGGACCTGAGGAGCGCGTATAATCTGGTACGTATCCGGGGAGGAGATGAGTGGAAAACCACATTTAGTACTACTTCTGGTCATTATGAGTACTGCGTCATGCCATACGGGTTGAATGCTCCAGCCGTTTTTCAATCCTTCGTAGATGAGATTCTCCGAGACCTGCTCGGGCAGGGAGTGGTAGTGTACATTGATGACATCTTGATCTATTCTGCCACACGCGCGGAGCATGTGTCTCTGGTGCGTAAGGTACTTGGACGACTACTGGAGCATGACCTGTATTGCAAGGCGGAGAAATGTGAGTTTTTCAAACAGTCCGTTTCCTTCCTGGGGTATCGTATTTCCACCTCCGGGGTGGTGATGGAGGATGATCGCGTTACAGCCGTGCGTAATTGGCCGACTCCGACCATGGTGAAAGAAGTGCAGCGGTTTTTAGGGTTTGCCAATTACTACCGGAGGTTTATCTGGGGTTTTGGTCAGGTGGCTGCTCCCATCACCTCACTGCTGAAGGGAGGACCGGTAAGCTTGCGCTGGTCAGCAGAGGCGGGCAGAGCTTTCAGTCGTCAGAAGGAGCTGTTCACCAATGCGCCCGTGTTGGCGCATCCGGACCCCTCTTAGCGTTCATAGTGGAGGTGGATGCGTCCGAGGCTGGGGTTGGAGCCATGCTGTCCCAACGCTCGGGCGTGCCATCCAAACACCACCCGTGTGCTTTCTTTTCGAGCAAGCTCAGCCCAGCGGAGCGAAACTATGATGTGGGGGACCGGGAGTTGTTAGCTGTAGTCAAGGCTCTGAAGGTGTGGAGACATTGGCTTGAGGGGGCTAAATACCCTTTTCTCATCTGGACTGACCATCGTAATCTCGAGTACATCCGGGCAGCTAAGAGACTAAATCCACGTCAGGCTAGATGGGCCATGTTTTTTACTAGGTTCCAGTTTACCCTCACATATCGGCCAGGCTCCCAAAACACTAAAGCTGACGCACTGTCTCGCCTCTATGATACCGAGGAACGGTCAGTAGAGCCAACTCCCATCATTCCACCGTCATGTCTCGTGGCACCGGTGATATGGGAGGTGGACGCTGAGATAGAGAGGGCCTCACGGTCAGAGCCGGCTCCTCCTAACTGTCCAGTTGGGACCAAGTACGTGCCGAGGGTGGTCCGGGACAAGCTGATTAGGTGGGCTCATACTCTTCCCTCCTCGGGTCATCCTGGTATCAAGAGGACAGTGCAGAGTCTGAGAGGGAGATACTGGTGGCCCACACTGGCTAAAGACGTGAGATTTTATGTCTCCTCCTGCTCAGTGTGTGCTCAGAGCAAGGCTCCTCGGCCCCTGCCTAGAGGGAAATTACAACCCCTCTGCGTTACACAACGGCCGTGGACACATTTATCGGTGGATTTTCTTACCGACCTTCCCCTGTCCCAGGGAAGTACTACGATCCTGGTCGTTGTGGATCGGTTTTCTCATTCCTGTCGTCTCTTCCTACGGCCCTGCAGACTGCTGAGGCTTTGTTTACCCATGTCTTCCGGCACTATGGGGTGCCTGAGGACATCGTCTCTGATCGGGGTCCCCAATTCACGTCCAGAGTGTGGAGGGCGTTTATGGAGAGACTGGGGGTCTCGGTTAGCTTAACCTCAGGTTTTCACCCCGAGAGTAATGGGCAGGTGGAGCGCGTTAACCAGGATGTGGGCAGGTTTCTGCGGTCCTATTGTCAGGACCGGCCTGGTGAGTGGGCAAGGTATGTTCCATGGGCCGAACTAGCCCAGAAGTCCTTACGCCACTCCTCTACTAACTTGTCTCCTTTTGAGTGTGTGTTAGGTTACCAGCCGGTCCTGGCTCCATGGCATCAGAGTCAGACCGAGGCTCCTGCGGTGGAGGAATGGGTACAGCGCTCCAAGGACACCTGGAAAGCCGTTCAGGACTCATTACGGTTAGCGGGAGAACGGCAGAAGAGGAGCGCTGACCAGCACCGCAGTGAGACCCCAGTGTTTGCACCGGGGGACAGGGTCGGGCCTACAGTACCTCGTGGACTGGGAGGGGTACGGCCCGGAGGAGAGATGCTGGGTTCCGGTGAGGGATATTTTGGACCCTTCCCCCCTGAGAGATTTCCACCGCCTCCACCCGGATCGCCCAGCACCTCGTCCTCCGGGTCGTCCTCGAGGACGGTGGCGGCTCGCTGCGGGAGCCGCGCGTCAGGGGTGGGGTACTGTCACAACTTCCGCCGAAGTTGGCTCTCCTGCCCGTTCGGGCGGTGCTCGGCGGTCGTCATCACCGTCCTATTAGCCACTACCGATCCCTTTTTCGTGTATCTGTTGGTTTTGTTTGTTTTGGTTTCACCTGTGTGTTTAGTTAATTAGTGTCTGTATTTAATGTAGGTTGTCCCGCCCTTGTTTTGTGCGGGATTGTTTATTTTGTCATTCGTTTTGTCTGTCGGTGTTTATTGTTTCTTATTCTCCGATTAGTCTTTATCCTGTGTTGGATAAATTTACCCTGTGTGTATTTGGGTTGACCGTTGTTTATTTTGTTCACCGGAGAATAAAACTTTATATCGCTATCTGCTCTCTGGGCCTGATTCCACCCACCTTGATTAGACGTGACAGAGGCATTGTAATGAGGTATTGTAATGGTGTATTGTAATGGTGTATTGTAATGGTGTATTGTAATGAGGTATTGTAATGATGTATTGTAATGGTGTATTGTAATGGTGTATTGTAATGAGGTATTGTAATGAGGTATTGTAATGAGGTATTGTAATGAGGTATTGCAATGATGTATTGTAATGAGGTATTGTAATGAGGTATTGAAATGAGGTATTGTAATGAGCTATTGTAATGAGGTATTGTTATGGATGTTAGCAATAATAATGGTTATGTCTAGTACAAGTCACAACATGCTATGCAGCTCAACCTGAGGCAAAAGAGCCGAATACACTCTGCACTTGAAGTAGTTCCCAAAAAGCGATCATCTCGTAATCGTCGTACCCTTAGAACCAAACCCTCTGGACGCTTAGAAGCCACTGGAATTGAGTCCCTAGCGTTCACCGAACCATTTTTTATATTGTACTCTGTGGCGGAGAAGTCATAATGGCCTCCTCAGATCTTTTATCATTGCCTTATTATCGCCACGCCAGGCTCGTTAAGCTGGCAACCACGGTGGGAGACAGCGTAATAAAATGCAACTTAATCAAAACCAAACAGGCCCGAGAGGAATGGCTCCCCACAGTCAAATATGTGAAACAATCAGTCCCCATGTTAGAGCGCTAGTTAACCTCATCATAGGTCTTCATTTAGGAGATGGAGGAACCAGACGCAGAGGCCATCGGGCTCGAGGTGTTCATTATTTTCAATTTGCGTTTTGATTAAATGAGGCAGCCGGTTTATTTGGGGGTGGGGGGGTTGTCATATCATCAGACACCTTTGCTTTCGATATACTCTAGTGAGCCCATTACAAGTTGTTAACTTCAAAAAGGAGGGACATTCTGGTCATTCACTCGCAGTACTCTGAACGTGATGGAATCTGTCTCCTCTAGTCTGGTCGTTCACTTGCAGTATTTTTGAATGTGATGGAATCTGCCCCCCCCCCCCCCACACACACACACACACAAAAACCATAACACTGTCCCCTTCTTCTCATACAGCTAATGCAAGAGAGGGGACATTCTGGAAATAGACTATTTCAGCCTTTTTACTCTGGCAAGAAATCACCTGAAAGCTTTGCCCAAGTCTGTTGCTGTAATGGGCTACGCCATGGGAATGTTTCCATGGAAACATGGCAAAGGCGCCAGTACAGCTCAATGCTGCTCTCAGGAGAGTAGGCTATCTGGGTAGTTTCTGTTTTAGTGGGAAATGGTGATAACAGCACTGAGCGTTAGATAAAACTCCACAGGAGAAAACTATTTGTTTATAGCGTGGAGTCTAGTGTTTTAGATGTTCAATTATGTTATTCCTCATGTGCCGATTTGTTAATTTGTAAGAATGTGAGAGGACCCATTTTTTTTTAACTACAATTGATAAAGCATTTACAGTAAGAGGTCTTCTCGGATCCAAAACGTTGGACCCGGACCTGAGGACAATCAGACCCGAACTCAAATGAACCCGACGACAACCAGACCCAATTGGACCCCAATGACAAAAAAAAGTTCAGCCAAGTTGCTCTTTTGGTATTTTTTAATGGTGGCTAGTCATTCTGTAAGTCAATAAATTCACCTTATTAGTGAAAAAATAAATATGTGTATTTCATTCTACATTTACATTTACATTTAAGTCATTTAGCAGACGCTCTTATCCAGAGCGACTTACAAATAGGTGAATTCACCTTCTGACATCCAGTGGAACAGCCACTTTACAATAGTGCATCTAAATCATTAAGGGGGGGTGGTGAGAAGGATTACTTATCCTATCCTAGGTATTCCTTGAAGAGGTGGGGTTTCAGGTGTCTCCGGAAGGTGGTGATTGACTCCGCTGTCCTGGCGTCGTGAGGGAGTTTGTTCCACCATTGGGGGGCCAGAGCAGCGAACAGTTTTGACTGGGCTGAGCGGGAACTGTACTTCCTCAATGGTAGGGAGGCGAGCAGGCCAGAGGTGGATGAACGCAGTGCCCTTGCTTGGGTGTAGGGCCTGATCAGAGCCTGGAGGTACTGCGGTGCCGTTCCCCTCACAGCTCCGTAGGCAAGCACCATGGTCTTGTAGCGGATGCGAGCTTCAACTGGAAGCCAGTGGAGAGAGCGGAGGAGCGGGGTGACGTGAGAGAACTTGGGAAGGTTGAACACCAGACGGGCTCTCTGTTAGATGTCAGGTGGCTTAGCGGAGAACAAAAAATAAACAAACAGATCTTTGTATTGGATTAGATCATTTGAACTGGGAATCATTTATATTCATAGCTAGTGTAAAAAAAATAAAAAAAATAAAAAGAAGGCAAAAACCCCTTTTGGAGTAGAAAATGTAACATTCATTTCAAACACATCACCCCTGGCCAGAAGTCCTACTGAAAATACCCATTAGAATGGCATACCTGCTTACTCCCGAAATATATATATATATATTTTTTATGTGTCTAAGCCAATTACCAAACCCTTAGTGATAAGGAAATACTAAGCAGAGCTGGAATCGGTCCGAATGGATCAACTAAATTGTTGAATATTCGCAGGCCTCCACTTTGAATTATTGACAGTTCTTCCAACACAAAGGTTCTGTCTTTACGATGCCTTTGAAAAAAAGTCAGTCTGACTAATAAGGTAGAATTAAAGACACGTTTCAAAAGGAAGCTGGACTTTTTTCCCCCCTGGTCCCTTCCAAAGAAAAGAAGAAAGAGATCGAAAGAGATTGAAAGGTGTGATAGCAACACAAATAGGTGTGCGGTGTGTTTTGTGAGCTCTGAACCAATGCTGTATATCCCATCACAAGATCAAGAGCATTTTCTATGTCAATTGTGTCCTTTTTCTACAAAGAGTACAATACACTTTTCCCAAAACTTGATACAACATGGATCCAATACCATACAGCACTTGCCTTTTCACTTATAAGCAGTAGTGACATTGTAGTAGAGAATTGTTATGACATCTATGTATGACATGTTTGTGACATAATCTGTGACATATTTTTGACTTAATAAGGACATGTGATTCACTATGAATGTCTTGAGTCATCAGTACACCAAATCCATTGTATATCTGAATTTATGTTATTTGAATTCAAGGTATTATTACTGCAGGCCTAGTTGTATTTGGAAACCGGCGAGCAGTCCCTTTAGTTGAGTGTTCCAAGATGGACTCCCCTGGTCCCTCAATGTTTCCCTGTCCTTGGCAGACTCATTGGAGAAGCGCTGGGACAAACATTGGATTAGTCACTGAGAAAACAATTCCCTTGGATATGCCCAATGTGTGTGTGTGTCTCTCTCTCTCTCTCTCTCTCTGTCTCTCTCTCTCTCTCTCTCTCTCTCTCTCTCTCTCTCTCTCCCCTTCCCTGTCTCTCTCTCCTTCTCTGTATTTCTCTCTCTCTCCCCTTCCCTGTCTCTCTCTCCTTCTCTGTATCTCTCTCTCTCTCTGTATCTCTCTCTCTCTTTCTCTCTCTCTCTCTCTCTCTCTCTCTCTCCCTCTCTCTCCCTCTCTCTCTCCCCTCTCTCTCTCTCTCTCTCTCCCCCTTCCCTGTCTCTCTGTATCTCTCTCTCTCTCTCTCTCCCCCCTTCCCTGTCTCTCTCTCCTTCTCTGTATCTCTCTCTCTCTCTCTCTCTCTCTCTGGGGATGAATCATATTTCTCACTCACTCACACACCCACACCTCTGCTAAAAAGTCAATAAAAAAAAGCATTGTCTTCTCACTTTCTGCTGTTGGCGTCAGGCTGTCTAAATTGTCTCAGAAAGCAGTGGAGTGTGAAATTGAGTTCAAAACTGTGTGCAGCGCGAGGAGCCTGAGAGGAGCGTATGCTTGGTTATCTATTCATATCGCGTTTGAAATTCACTTGCTGTTTTGCAGGAAGAGGTCAATTAACATGTTGGTGATGTTGTTCTTGGTTCTTGGCAGAATTCACCAGCAGGATTGAAGAGGGGAAAAGGGTTGAAAGGGTGGCCATTCGACCCTCAATATTGTCTCAAATAGATTGTTCCTCTTGGAGGCCAGTGACACTTTTAAAGTGAAAAGGTCCAGATAAATGTATTCTGTTCACGTTTCTTTGAGAGCCCATGAACTGTGCGTGGTCGCAATCGTCACTTCACCAGAGTGCAATGCTTGTTTTTGTAAAAGGGACACATTTAGCTTGATAACATTTATTGTAGTAACGGTAACTTGGAGTCCACGTGTTTTTTAAACATTTTTATTGTTTCTTCTTCATCAGGTGAGGTAGAATATTTATTCTTACAGCCCAACGTCAGAGACAATGCCAGAATAATAACACCTGTCCATATTCATTTGCCGAAAACAAATTATTTTGCTTGAGAATGTTACTTTTGCTGAGTTTTGTAGATTTAATCAACAGTGCCACTCAGCAGTTCCTCGGCCCAAGTCTCTCCTGAGCACGCGATGATGAATGTTTTGAAACCAGATGACATATGCCTATAGATTGCTCTTGCGAATTTCTGTCGGTTCGAAGACTAATGGGTCCTCTCACCTTTCAGAGCATTCTATGCAAAGATCATTCAATGATTTCAGCCCTTCTCCTCTCAGCGTGATGAATGAGTCAGTGGGGAATTGTAAAAACGGCCCCCCAAACCTTTTCACCAGACTGAGAGAACTGCTTTGTGAAAGTCAGAGCCCACAAACGATTTGTGCTGTCAGTGGGAGAAAAAAAAAAGTTCCTGAAACATTTATTTTTATTTTTACCTTTATTTAACTAGGCAAGTCAGTTAAAGATCAAAATCTTATTTTCAATGACAGCCTAGGAACAGTGGGGTTAACTGCCTGTTCAGGAGCAGAACGACAGATTTGTACCTTGTCAGCTCGGGGGTTTGAACTTGCAACCTTCCGGTTACTAGTCCACCGCTCAAACCACTAGGCTACCCTGCCGCCCCATGTTTCTTGTTTTTAGATTAGCGGCACTTTGAGTGCCTTTCAGTGTCTTTAACATGACAGACGCTTTGTCAACCTCTTCAACTCAATACTTTGAGTGACAGAAAGTGTGGTGTGAGAGAAATATCTTCAAATTCGAAGGATTCACTTAACTTTAACTTAAAGGGTCAATCTTTTGACTAAATGAATGATCTATAGCCATAGATTTTCTTTGAAGAATATAACTTAAGAGCTATGTTCAACTGTCGTACCCCATCAGAACCCAAAATATAAGGCTCTATTCAGTCTGTATCGCTGAAGAGTCATAGCACAGACACTGCCTGGCCTCAGCACTTAGCACCTCTGTTAAAATACCTTGTTAATATACTCCAAACCACAGGGTGGCAGTAGCATTGTTTGTCAATGCATATTTGTGCGCATTGCTTATGGTCTTGATTCTAAGCTATCTGTGCTAATCTTGCTATTTTGTAGAAAGCCCTTGTTGTTACTAGCCAGACGGCCACAGCTAGATAACTACCTAGCAAGATAACAAGCAATTGAATTCACTCTGCATAAGCCCATACTGCCAGTGGCAGCCTATAGACAAATGTTTACCTAGCTAGGTAACATTAGCATATTCGCTAGCTAGCTATCTAAGGACACTGCACTAACTCGGCAGCTGACACAGGCAGTTTTTTTCATGGAAACTAGCTAATGCATTGTTCTTTAATCATAATGTCAATACTAGCCACAGTGGTTAGCTTGATTGGAGGAAGTATTTAGCCTACAGATGTACAGAGAAAATGCTCTCTTTTTTTCCTGTTACTTTTTTTGGCTCCCCACATATTCTCAGATTGGCTCAAAGTTGTTGGCCACTGACACGTGCATTGCGGTTATACAAGTAAAATCTATAGGTTAGCCGCTACCGGGTCGGCGCCCAGCAGGTACCGCTTTTGTTCTAGCAAGAGAAGGAACGGCCTCCCACTGTGATAAGTACCTATCGGCAGTGAGATTCCCGATGTGTTTCATGCACTACAGATTGTGCGATAGAAATGTAAAGGTAATATCCGATTGAGCTGTCACATGCAGCCGTGAATGCAGACAATTGGCGGACTGGGACAAGAATCCGGCCCTGGCATTTTATCCACAACAGTCCACATCACTGTGTGCATCGTCAACTAACCCCACCCCTCCGCACACACCCTATCCTCACACATACACTCTGACCCTACACACTCTACAGAGGCAGTAGTGCTGACAACATTGGCAGTACAGAACAGCGTTTATCAAACATTTCAGTACCAATGACTAGCAAGACGTGGTCCTTCTCAGCTCGTATACAATACAGTGCCTTCGGGAAAGTATTCAGACCCCTTGACATTTTCAATTTTCTTATTCTATAAGTGATTCAATTGTTTTTTTCCTCTCATCAATCTACAGTACCCCGTAATGACAAAGATTTTTTTTTATACATTTTTGCTAATTTATAAAAAGAAAAAAACTGAAATGTCACTTTTACATAAGTATTCAGACCCTTTACTCAGTACTTTGTTGAAGCACCTTTGGCAGCGATTACAGCCTTGAGTCTTCTTGGGTATGACGCTACAAGCTTGGCACACCTGTATTTGGGGAGTTTCTACAGAACTTCTCAAGCTCTTGTCAGGTTGGATGGGGAGCGTTGCTGCACAGCTATTTTCAGGTCTCTCTAGATATGTTCGATTGGGTTCAAGTCCGGGTTAAGCAGAACGGCTTGGCAGGCCAGATTTAGGTGGACGTAAGTCTCGACCTTCAACCTCTCCTGAGCCCGTTGGAGAGTTGCAGCAATGAGACAAGATCACAATATGGAGATCACAATATGGAGATCACAATATGGAGATCACAAAATGGATATCACAAAATAGATATCACAAAATGGATATCACAATATGGGGGAGAAAGACGGGGTAATGAAATAAAAACGCTATTTCTCTGTTAGTGAGCATTTCTCCTTTGCCAAGAGAATCCATCCACCTGGCATATCAAGAAGCTGATTCTACAGCATGATAATTACACAGGTGCACCTTGTGCTAGGGGACAATAAAAGGCCACTTTAAAATGTGCAGTTTTGTCACACAACACAATGCCACAGATTTCTCAAATTTTGAGGGAGCGTGCAATTGGCATGCTGATTGCAGGAATGTCCACCAGAGCTGTTGCCAGAGAATTGAATGTTAATTTCTATACCATAAGCTGCCTCCAAACGTCATTTTAGAGAATTTGTCAGTACGACCAACCGGCCTCACAACCGCAGACCACGTGTAACCACGTAAGCCCACAACCTCTTCTTCACCTGCGGGATCGTCTGAGACCAGACACCCAGACAGCTGATGAAACTGAGGAGTATGTCTGTCTGTAATAAAGCCCTTTTGTGGGGAAAAACTCATTCTGATTGGCTTGGCTTGGCCTGGCTCCACATTTGGTGGGCTTGGCTTCGAAGTGGTGGGCCTATGCCCTCCCAGGTCAACCCAAGGCTGCACCCCTGCTCAGTCATGTGAAATCCCTAGATTAGGGCCTAATGTATTTATTTAAATTGACAGATTCTTCTTCTTTGGACCTTATGAACTTTATTTAACCTTTATTTAAACTAGGCAAGTCAGAACAAATTCTTACTTACAATGACGGCCTACCGGGGAACAGTGGGTTAACTGCCTTGTTCAGGGGCAGAATGACAGATTTGTACCTTGTCAGCTCGGGGATTCGATCCAACAACCTTTCGGGTTACTGGCCCAACGCTCTAACCACTAGGCTACCCTGCCAAAACCATGTTGAGTTTATATGGAAGTATATATTGGTCAGGACTTGAATGTGATTGGACAATACTTTGTGCTGACCCATAGCAACTCTGAATGGTTCTACATTGCAGGACCTGAAACTTGAACTGCTGCATCCCAGCGGCCATAGATCTGTTCTTATAAAAATCACAGCTAAAATGCTAAACCCATTTCTGTCAGAATATGATCATATCTTGTAACGATATTCGTAGGTGGAAGAAGGTGAAGAGGACCAAGGTGCAGCGTGGTACGTGTTCATGGTAAATTTAATAAAGAAACTGAACACTAGAACAAAAAACAAAGAGGAACAAATGAAACAGTTCTATCTGGTGCAGACACACAAAAACCAGAAAACAACTACCCACACCCATAGTGGGAAAACAGGCTGCCTAAGTATGGTTCTCAATCAGAGACAACAATAACCAGCTGCCTCTGATTGGGAACCATACCAGGCCTAAACATAGAAACACAACACCTAGACATACAACATAGAATACCCACCCACATCACACCCGGACCAAACTAAAAAATAGAAACATACAAAGCAATCTACGGTCAGGGCGTGACTGTCACGCCCTGGTCGAAATATATTATGTTTATTCTTCATTTATTCGGTCAGGCCAGGGTGTGACATGGGTTATTGTGGTGTGTTTTTGTCTTGGGGTTTTGTGGGATGTCTAGCATTAGTCTATGGCTGCCTGAGGCGGTTCTCAATCAGTCAGGTGATTGTCGTTGTCTCTGATTGGGAACCATATTTAGGCAGCCATATTCTTTGTGTGTTTCGTGGGTGATTGTCCTTAGTGTCCTTATTCCTGTCTCTGTGTTAGTTTACACAAGTATAGGCTGTTTCGGTTTTCGTTACGTTCATTACGTTCTTTGTTTTTGTAGTATTTGTATTTGATTCGTGTTTACGTTTGTTCATTAAACATGGATCGCAATCTACACACTGCATTTTGGTCCGACTCTCTTTCACCGCATGAAGACCGTTACAGAATCACCCACCACAAACGGACCAAGCAGAGTGTCAACAGGAAGGAGCCACAGGAGAAACAGCAAAGGCAGCAACACCGGCGCAATGAGGATTGGACATGGGACGATATATTGGATGGCAAGGGTTGCTACACATGGGAGGAGATCCTAGCGGGAAGGGATCGCCTTCCATGGGAACAGGTGGAGGCAGCGAGGAGAGCAGAGGCAGCCGGAGAGAGGAGCCGGCGATATGAGGGAACACGGTTGGCCAGGAAGCCCGAGAGTCAGCCCCAAAAATTTCTTGGGGGGGGACTCACAGGGAGTAGGGCTACGCCAGATAGGAGACCTGTGCAAACTCCCTGTGCTTACCGGGGGGCTAGAGGGACCGGGCAGGCACCGTGTTATGCAGTGGTGCACATGGTGTCCCCAGTGCGGGTGCATAGCCCGGTGCGGTATATTCCAGCTCCTCGTATCAGCCGGGCTAGAGTGGGCATCGAGCCAGGTAAGGTTGGGCAGGCTCGGTGCTCAAGAGCTCCAGTGCGCCTGCACGATCCGGTCTACCCAGTACCACCTCCACACCACAGCCCTCCGATGGCAGCTCCCCGCACCAGGCTTCCTGTGCGTGTCCTCGGCCCAGTAATACCAGTGCCAGCACCACGCATCAGACCTACTGTGCGCCTCGCCTGTTCAGCGCAGCCAGAGCCTTCCTCCTCTCCTGCGCTGCTGGAGTCTCCTGCCTGTTCAGCGCAGCCAGAGCTGCCAGCCTGCATGGAGCAGCCAGAGCTGCCAGCCTGCATGGAGCAGCCAGAGCTGCCAGCCTGCATGGAGCAGCCAGAGCTGTCAGTCTGCATGAAGCAGCCAGAGCTGCCAGTCTGTATGGAGCAGCTAGAGCGGCCAGTCTGCATGAAGCAGCCAGAGCTGCCAGTCTGCAAGGAGACGCCAGTCTGCCTAGCGCCGCCAGTGCCGCCAGTCTGCCCAGTGCTGCCAGTCTGCCCAGTGCCGCCAGTCTGCCCAGAACCGCCAGTCAGCCAGGGTCTGCCGGAACCGCCAGTCAGCCAGGATCTGCCGGAACCGCCAGTCAGCCAGGATCTGCCGGAACCGCCAGTCAGCCAGGATCTGCCGGAACCGCCAGTCAGCCAGGATCTGCCGGAACCGCCAGTCAGCCAGGATCTGCCGGAACCGCCAGTCAGCCAGACTCTTCCGGATCCGCCAGTCAGCCAGACTCTTCCAGATCCGCCAGTCAGCCAGACTCTTCGGGATCCGCCAGTCAGCCAGACTCTTCGGGATCCGCCAGTCAGCCAGACTCTTCCAGATCTGCCTGTCAGCCAGACCCTTCCAAATCTGCCAGTCAACCAGAATCTTCCAGATCCGCCAGTCAACCAGACTCTTCCAGATCCGCCAGTGAACCAGACCCGCCAGCCAGCCAGGATCTGCCGGAGCCAACTACCTGCCTGAGCTTCCTCTCAGTGCTGGGCTTCCTCTCAGTGCTGGGCTTCCTCTCAGTGCCGAGCTTCCCCTCAGTGCCGAGCTTCCCCTCAGTGCCGAGCTGCCCCTCAGTCCCGAGCTGCCCCTCAGTCCCGAGCTGCCCCTCAGTCCCGAGCTGCCCCTCTGTCCCGAGCTGCCCCTCTGTCCCGAGCTGCCCTTCTGTCCCGAGCTGCCCTCTGTCCCGAGCTGACCCTCAGTCCAGTGGGTTTCTGGGTGAGGACTACTAGGCCATGGTCGGCGGCAAAGGTGGACTATCCTAGGACGCGAGGAGGGGGGACTAAGACATTTATAGAGTGAGTTCCACGTCCCGCGCCGGAGCCGGAGCCGCCACCATGGACAGACGCCCACCCGGACCATCCCTATTGTTTTGATGTGCGTCCGGGAGTCCGCACCTTAGGGGGGGGGGGGGTTCTGTCACGCCCTGGTCAAAATATATTATGTTTATTCTTCATTTATTCAGTCAGGCCAGGGTGTGACATGGGTTATTGTGGTGTGTTTTTGTCTTGGGGTTTTGTGGGATGTCTAGCGTTAGTCTACGGCTGCCTGAGGCGGTTCTCAATCAGAGTCAGGTGATTATCGTTGTCTCTGATTGGGAACCATATTTAGGCAGCCATATTCTTTGTGTGTTTCGTGGGTGATTGTCCTTAGTGTCCTTGTTCCTGTCTCTGTGTTAGTTTACACTAGTATAGGCTGTTTCGGTTTTCGTTACGTTCATCAAGTTCTTTGTTTTGTAGTATTTGTATTTGATTCGTGTTTACGTTTGTTCATTAAACATGGATCGCAATCTACACACTGCATTTTGGTCCGACTCTCTTTCACCGCATGAAAACCGTTACAGTGACATATCTGAATCTATATCCAGTTTGAACATGGATATTGTAACCACATCACAAAACTGAGAAGCTCAATCTGTGGTGTAAAGCCTAAAACTGAACTTTGGAAAAGCATGCCGAAATGACAAAGCACTTCATGTAAGCTAATCACAGATCCCTGGGGACATGTTGGACCATTATCTACTTTTAAGCATCTGCACTCATTAAAAGGGTAAATACATAATTACTGGCATCCTAATGAATGTGTCATTTGCCCCTGTCTTTGGATTCTAAGAGCCGCCATCCCTCAGCCCCCAGTAACTAGGACATGCAAACTAACAAACAAACAGATTGCATGTTATATTTAATAAGTAATTTGCCCTTTTCTGAAATGCAAAGATGATTTAATGTGCTTAATGATGTAGAGATTCCTACTTGGAAAATGTTCTGCATCCAACTAATGCCAGTGGTTAATTTCCATAAAACGGTAAAATGGAGATTATATTTATTTTTGTTTGACTTCAGGATCTTCTTCTGAGCCACTGTAGTGGCTTGAAAAACACACCAGAAAAAGCCTTTGTCGCATGAATATACGGTGGACGAGTTTCATAGTTAATTAATTATTCATAAGCGGTCCAAAATGTATTTTACAGTGAAAAGTAATTTTCAGTTTGGGTGCTATGGTGCTGAGTCCGTAGTCCGAGTCCACGTTGCGTTTTATTTCGAATACGAGTCCACCTTGCGTTCGGATTCGGTCCAGAATTCACGAGTTTAGCTGTTGTAGACGCTACATCAAACGCTGTTGTAGAAGCTACATCAAACGCTGTTGTAGAAGCTACATCAAACGCTGTTGTAGAAGCTAGACACGTAGACGCTACGTCAAACGCTGTTGCAGAAGCTAGACACGTAGACGCTACGTCAAACGCTGTTGTAGAAGCTACATCAAACGCTGTTGTAGAAGCGAGACACGTAGACGCTACGTCAAACACTGTTGTAGAAGCTAGACACGTAGACGCTACATCAAACGCTGTTGTAGAAGCTAGACACATAGACTCTACGTCAAACGCTGTTGTAGAAGCAAGACATGTAGACGCTAAGTCAAACACTGTTGTAGAAGCTACATCAAACGCTGTTGTAGAAGCGAGACACGTAGACGCTACGTCAAACGCTGTTGTAGAAGCAAGACACGTAGACGCTACATCAAACGCTGTTGTAGAAGTTAGACACATAGACGCTACGTCAAACGCTGTTGTAGAAGCAAGACACGTAGACGCTACGTCAAGCGTTGTTGTAGAAGCTAGACACGTAGACGCTACGTCAAACACTGTTGTAGAAGATAGACACGTAGACGCTACGTCAAACGCTGTTGTAGAAGCTAGACACGTAGACGCTACGTCAAACGCTGTTGTAGAAGCTACATTAAACGCTGTTGTAGAAGCTAGACACGTAGACGCTACGTCAAACTCTGTTGTAGACGCTAGACATGTAGAAACTATGTCAAATACTGTTGTAGAAGTGAGACACGTAGAAACTATGTCAAACGCTGTTGTAGAAGCTGGACACGTAGAAATTGTGTCAAACGCTGTTGTAGAAGCTGGACACGTAGAAACTACGTCAAACCCTGTTGTAGAAGCTGGACACGTAGAAACTACGTCAAACCCTGTTGTAGAAGCTGGACACGTAGAAATGACATCAAACGCTGTTGTAGACGCTAGACACGTAGAAACTACATCAAACACTGTTGTAGAAGCTGGACACGTAGAAACTATGTCATAAACTGTTGTTGACGCTACGTCAAACTCTGTTGTAGACACTACATCAAACGCTGTTGTAGAAGCTAGACACGTGGAAACTACGTCAAACGCTGTTGTAGACGTTACATCAAACGCTGTTGTAGAAGCTAGACATGTAGACGCTACGTCAAACGCTGTTGTAGAAGCTAGACACGTAGACTCTACGTCAGCACTGTTGTAGAAGCTAGACACGTAGACGCTACGTCAAACGCTGTTGTAGAAGCTACATCAAATGCTGTTGTAGAAGCTAGACACAGACGCTACGTCAAACGCTGTTGTAGAAGCTAGACAGGTAGACGCTACGTCAAACACTGTTGTAGAAGCTAGACACGTAGAAACTGTCAAACCCTGTTGTAGAAGCGAGACACATAGAAACTATGTCAAACGCTGTTGTAGAAGCTGGACACGTAGAAACTGTCAAACCCTGTTGTAGAAGCTAGACACGTAGAAACTATGTCAAAAACTGTTGTCGAAGCTAGACACGTAGAAACTATGTCAAACACTGTTGTAGAAGCTAGACACGTAGAAACTATGTCAAACACTGTTGTTGAAGCTGGACACGTAGAAACTACGTCAAACCCTGTTGTAGAAGCTGGACACGTAGAAATGACATCAAACGCTGTTGTCGAAGCTAGACACGTAGAAACTACATCAAACACTGTTGTAGAAGCTGGACACGTAGAAACTATGTCAAACACTTTTGTAGACGCTACGTCAAACGCTGTTGTAGAAGCTCGACACGTAGAAACTATGTCAAACACTGTTGTAGAAGCTAGACACGTAGAAACTATGTCAAACACTGTTGTTGAAGCTAGTCACGTAGAAACGATGTCAAACCCTGTTGTAGAAGCTAGACACTTAGAAACTATGTCAAACCTCTTAGAAACTATGTCAAACCCTGTTGTTGAAGCTAGACACGTAGAAACTATGTCAAACACTGTTGTTTTTTTTATGCCAATCGGCCCTTCTTTTTTTTCTTTGACCCTAATCAATATTTCAAAATAAAATGGTTCCTCTTTCAACAAAAATTATTTTCCTTGACAACCTGAACAAGCATTAAGAGACAGTTATGGAAGGCCCAGCCTGTTAAAAGGTTTTTAATGAGCCGTGAGTAAGAGGAGGCAGGGACCCCTACTAGCTACTGATACAATACACCATCTCATTAATTGATGATGAACCGCGCGCTAGCCGGGCCAGTTTGAGGAACAAAGTGCCACTCTGTGAATACTCCATGTAACCGTAGGACACTGTCAACCAGGGAGACGATAGACGGGCACCGGCTGGCATTGCCACCACAGCTCTGCCCCCAGACGTTGCTAATGGCTTATGTCTTGCAACTGTGGCATCGTTAGCTTCTGTAACAGGGTTGAGGTGCCTCTATTTGAGTAAATACGGTTGTCATGTGAAATTTGTATGCTTTCCTATTAGTCCGTTTGAATTCGTTCTTTGAGTGTTCTGATTGGTTGCAGATGTAGCTTTTGTTGTAAATTAGAACTTGTTCTCAACTAGCTTACCTGGTTAAATAAAGGTGAAATAAAAAATAGCTCTGTAGAATGCACCTCCACGTTTCCTACAAAATGGTGATGCATTTCCTGGAGCGGGAGAAGGGACAGATCTGCTGCTGTCTCCAGGTACCACACCAGACCTGTCCACACCACACCACACCAGACCAGACCAGTCCACACCACACCACACCAGACCAGACCACACCACACCAGTCCACACCACACCACACCAGACCAGTCCACACCACACCACACCACACCAGACCAGACCAGTCCACACCAGACCAGACCAGTCCACACCACACCAGACCAGTCCACACCACACCAGACCAGTCCACACCACACCACACCACACCAGACCAGTCCACACCACACCACACCAGACCAGACCAGACCAGACCAGTCCACACCACACCAGACCAGTCCACACCAGACCAGACCACACCAGACCAGTCCACACCACACCACACCAGACCAGACCAGTCCACACCAGACCAGTCCACACTACACCAGACCAGACCAGTCCACACCAGACCAGTCCACACCAGACCAGTCCACACCACACCACACCAGACCAGACCAGACCAGACCAGTCCACACCAGACCAGACCAGACCACACCACACCACACCAGTCCGCACCACACCAGACCACACCACACCACACCACACCAGACCAGACCAGTCCACACCACACCAGACCAGTCCACACCACACCACACCAGACCAGTCCACACCACATCACACCACACCACACCAGACCAGACCAGTCCACACACCACACCACACCACACCACACCACACCAGACCAGACCAGACCAGACAGGTCCACACCAGACCAGTCCACACCAGACCACACCACACCAGACCAGACCAGACCAGACCAGTCCACACCACACCACACCAGACCAGACCAGTCCACACCACACCAGACCAGTCCACACCACACCACACCAGACCAGTCCACACCACATCACACCACACCACACCAGACCAGACCAGTCCACACACCACACCACACCACACCACACCACACCAGACCAGACCAGACCAGACAGGTCCACACCACACCAGACCAGTCCACACCACACCACACCACACCACACCAGACCAGACCAGACCAGACCAGACAGGTCCACACCACACCAGACCAGTCCACACCAGACCACACCACACCAGACCAGACCAGACCAGACCAGACCAGACCAGTCCACACCACACCACACCAGACCAGACCAGTCCACACCACATCAGACCAGACCAGACCAGTCCACACCACACCACACCACACCAGACCAGACCAGACCAGACCAGTCCACACCAGTCCACACCACACCACACCAGTCCACACCACACCACACCAGACCAGAACAAACCAGACCTACTGTAGCTTTCAAACCTGCTTCATTCACGGATAACACATCTTCTATTCAGTCTCTGTGTGTTTGTGTCAAAGTGTTAGCTGTAAGTATCTGGAATACAACTGGTGTTTGACTGAGTGGACTTGGAGAAAGCCAGAGAGATAATTATTGTGTTTTAGGTATATTGTGATCATGTCAACATCATACTTTCAAAATCTTAGCTAGGGAGCTAGACAACCAGTCATCATTTGTATTTATATATTTAACCTTTATTTAACTTGGCCAAGCCAGTTAATTAAAAATACAAAATAAAATAAAAATTTAGGACAAAACACACATCATGACAAGAGAGACACCATAACACGACATAAAGAGAGACCTAAGACAACATAGCATGGCAGTAGCACATGACAACACAGCTTGGTAGCAACACAACACCAGGTCCCGGGTGAAGAGGCATACATTCTGCCCGAGCCCATATCGTGGAGCAGGGGTCTGGTGGCAATCCGCTTGTCACCTATACCTGGAAGTGGTCTTCAACAGAACGGCCCGTTCTCTCTTCCAGGTATGGCGACAGCGGTGGATGAATATCTTGGCAGAGGGATTGCTGACTTCCTCCTCTTGCTCGGGGGAGAGCGTAGGCTTATATCCCAAAGCGGCAACATCCGGAACCATCCGGATCCCAAATGTGGCAGCATCCGGAACCATAGTAGGACACCAAAAGCATTGTCGCAATTAAGCATTGTTGCAGGGTTTGGCTGGGACCGCTGCGCCTCCCGGACCTGTTTCCCCAGCTGGGTGCTGTTGCTAGGCACGAGGTGGGAAGCATGGTCTCGGGCTCCGGGGTGGTAACCGTAGGGGCAAGATGGGCATCCAGCTTGACATTCTTGGACCCAGGCCGGTAGGAAAGAGGGGAAAGTTGAACTGAGTAAACAGCAGGGCCCATCTCATTTGCCTGGAGTTGAGGCACTTGGCGGTGCGGAGATACTCCAGGTTTTTGTGGTTGGTCCACACAATGAACAGATGTTCCGCCCATTCGAGCCAGTGCCTCCATTCCTCCAACGCCATCTTCACCGCTCCCGATTCCCTACATCGTAGTTTCTCTCTGTGACGTTGAGGCGGTGGGAGAAGAAGGCGCAGGGATGCAGCTTAAGGTCCAGGGCAGAACGTTGGGACAGAACAGCCCGCACTCCGAAGTCCAAAGCATCGGCCTCCACCACGAACTAATGGGAATCGAGAGCATCCTGGCGGGCTGTATCACCGCCTGGTACGGCAACTGCTCCGCCCTCAACCGTAAGGCTCTCCAGAGGGTAGTGAGGTCTGCACAACGCATCATCGGGGGCAAACTACCTGCCCTCCAGGACACCTACACCACCCGATGTTACAGGAAGGCCATAAAGATCATCAAGGACATCAACCACCCGAGCCACTGCCTGTTCACCCCGCTATCATCCAGAAGGCGAGGTCAGTACAGGTGCATCAAAGCTGGGACCGAGAGACTGAAAAACAGCTTCTATCTCAAGGCCATCAGACTGTTAAACAGCCACCACTAACATTGCTAGGCTGCTGCCTACACACTGACACTGACTCAACTCCAGCCACTTTAATAATGGGAATTGATGGGAAATGTTGTAAATATATCACTAGCCACTTTAAACAATGCTACCTTATATAATGTTACTTACCCTACATTATTCATCTCATATGCATACCTATATACTGTACTCTATATCATCGACTGCATCCTTATGTAATACATGTATCACTAGCCAATTTATAACTATGCCACTTTGTTTACATATTCATCTCACATGTATATACTGTACTCGATACCATCTACTGTATCTTGCCTATGCTGCTCTGTACCATCACTCATTCATATATCCTTATGTACATATTCTTTATCCCCTTACACTGTGTATAAGACAGTAGATTAGGAATTGTTAGTTGGACTACTTGTTGGTTATTACTGCATTGTCGGAACTAGAAGCACAAGCATTTCGCTACACTCGCATTAACATCTGCTAACCATGTGTATGTGACAAATAAAATTTGATTTGATTTGATTTGGAAGTGTCAGGATGAACCGGAATATAGGAGCAGTGGTGAAGTGGTGTCTGAGGTCCCGGAACCCCCGGTCAGCGGCAGAGGACCACTTGAACGGAACCTTGGTAGAGGTGAGTGCAGACGGGGGGAGAACAGGTTGTTGTAACCCAGGATAAAGCAGCGATAAAAGTTGGCAAACCCCAAGAAGTGTCGCAGATGCACCCTGGACATAGGCTGAGGCCAATCCACCACCGCTCTCAACTTCTCGGGATCCATCAGGACATTCCCAATGGAGATGATGTAGCCCAGAAAGGGAATGGTGGAGCGATGGAACTCACACTTTTTCACCTTCATGAACAACTGGTTCTCCAGAAGGCGCTGGAGAACCTGTCGGACGTGGAGCATGTGTTCTTGGGGGGAGCGGGAGAAGATGAGAATGTCATCAATGTTTTCAAAGATGAACCAGTTCAGCCATGTCGCAGAGAACATCATTCACCAGAGCCTGGAACACGGCGGGGGCGTTGGCGAGGTCAAAATGCATCACCAGATATTCGTAGTGCCCGCTGGCCGCGTTGAAGGCGGTCTTCCACTTGTCCCCCTCTTGTATCCGCACCAGGTGGTAGGCGTTTCGTAGATCCAAGGAAGACATCCGGGGCAGGTTGCACCGACTTCAGACAATGGGCGTGGCAGAACGGACTCCAGCCCGTGATAGCACCCGTAGACTAGATGAGGAGGGGATTGTGTTGCTGGAGCCAGGAGAATCCCAAAACCACAGGAATCTGGGTGGACATAATGAGCAGGAATTGAATGGTCTTGCTGTGATTCCCTGACACACGTAGGTTGATGGGAGTGGTGTTATGAGTGACCCGACCTATAGAGTGCCCGTCCAGCCCTCTAATATCCATGGGAATGGAGAGGGGCTGAGGGGGGATATTCAGCTCGGAAGTCAGTATGGCGTTCAAAAAGCTCTCATTGGCCCCAGAGTCAATGAGGACCCGGAGAGATTTGGACTGGTTTCCCCACAGCAGAATGACATGAAAAGGGGTGTGAGTAAGGGAAGCAGAAAACATTTCCATATGGCCCACCAGAGTACTCATTCCTACCAGTGAGCCTGGTCTTTTACCGGGCAAAAGGGCACAAAATGACCAAAAGTCTGACAATACAGACAGCTCCTTGTGTTGATCCTGTGTTGCCGTTCCAATGGCGACAGCCCAGCTCGGCCTAGTTACATAGGCTCGGGAAACAGTGCCTTGGCAGCCTTCGGTGACTCTCGAGGAAGGTCGGGAAACCTCGGGAGCTTTTGGCAACAGGACTATTGGGGACATCCGGGATGACTCGGAGGCGAGGTGGAATCCCTGGACGTGCGAGGTAAATCGAATTTCCTCTCCATCCGTCGTTCCCGCAATCGCCCATCGATGCGGATGGTCAAAGCGATGAGTGAGTCAAGATCCGTGGGTAACTCCCGAGCAGCAAGATTGAATATTGTAAGTGCTTTCATTGTCTACTTATATGCCCTCTTTATTTATCCTACAGTTCTGACTTGGTGTACAGGGAGAATACGTGTTCTGAATTCTGTCGCTGTACATTTCAAAAGTGCTGAACAAAAAGTTATATTGACTACATCCGTCGTAGCTTCTTCATGAATTTCTTAATCTAAATTACAGATTGTCTCTTATCCGCTCGTCGTTCCCTTATGCCATAGTTTGTACATCTCAATTGTCAGTAGAAACCACATTTGTTTAAGCAAGTCAGCCATATCAGCTACAGTGCCTTGCGAAAGTATTCGGCCCCCTTGAACTTTGCGACCTTTGCCACATTTCAGGCTTCAAACATGAAGTTATAAAACTGTATTTTTTTGTGAATAATCAACAACAAGTGGGACACAATCATGAAGTGGAACGACATTTATTGGATATTTCAAACTTTTTTAACAAATCAAAAACTGAAAAATTGGGCATGCAAAATAAATGTCGTTCCACTTCATGATTGTGTCCCACTTGTTGTTGATTCTTCACAAAAAATAGAGTTTTATATCTTTATGTTTGAAGCCTGAAATGTGGCAAAAGGTCGCAAAGTTCAAGGGGGCCGAATACTTTCGCAAGGCACTGTATGTAAATGAGGCTGAATGAACTGTTTTGATGCCAGACAAGGCTCCACAGTGGTAAGAATTCACTCCATGATGTTGAAAAGAAAGCTCTACTGTTGGGACAGCTTTTATGTAGGCCCTAACAGTTTGTAGGCACCGTTTGTCACCATTATAGTGCAATTAATGTCTTGTTTAGTGTTGTGTTGTGACTTTGCTGGCATGCATGTTATTATTTTATATTTTTGTGGGTGGGTTGCCCCATGGGTTACATGCTAAAGTTGCCACTGTATACATGGTTGGTTAGATGAGAGCTTGTTGAAGGCTTATACAATATGTACTTTCAAATGTCGGATGTTGATTTTGGGAGGCTGCCATCACGAAAAAGGAAACGGACCACTTTTTCTGTTAACTTAATCCAATCACAACACAGCATAGGTTATCAACAGTGACAACAGGTTGGCTGCTATTTAACCGATAATGTGAATGTCAAATACATGTATTGGTGTGTGGCCCGCAACTTTTATAATACAAATTTTCCGTGTCATTTCCTGTCTGTTTCATTGATAACTCCCGTGTTCGAAGTCCTGCGCATCCCAGTGCTTGACAGAATCAACCATACAAAACCAAAGATTATTGATCTGTTTTAAAAGTAATCAATCGTATTCCATCGTGATGACTACGCACTTTCATACTAACATCACTAATCTGAGGTATAAAAGGATGTATAATTTCACTCTATTGTATGGGGTGAAAATGCAAATTATTATTATTTGTTATGCAAATTTGTATAGAGTGGTAACACAAACTGTTCATATTTGGTAAATTAGCGCATATTGTAAAATAATTTAATATGGCAACATAATTGCACATATCCATTGACGATGATGTGGCCCACTCACAAACTGTTGCAACAACGACATCTATTTCTCACTCATTAAAACCCTTTAGGTAGTTTATAAATGTTCTCAAACGCAACTTAAAAGGGTGCTCTAGACTAGATCCCCCATAGTGAAGGTACGCACACCTGAACGTTTAACGTCCCTAGCAATAGGCCCAATAAAAAAGATTGGTTGTACTTAAAAAAAATATATATATAAATGTGTTTTTTTAAAAGGTGTCTATCATTCAGTAGATGTTACTATGCACTTATACATTCAACAATACTGCTCTTGGTTTAGCCTGATTGATCCTATTGATGTTATGGGGCGGCAGTGTAGCCTAGTGGTTAGAGCATTGGACGAGTAACCGAAAGGTTGCAAGTTCAAACCCCCGAGCTGACAAGGTACAAAATCTGTCGTTCTGCCCCTGAACAGGCAGTTAACCCACTGTTCCTAGGCCGTCATTGAAAATAAGATTTTGTTCTTAACTGACTTGCCTAGTAAAATAAAGGTAAAAAAATAAATAAATAATGTTATGACATTAGAAATGCATACTGATTACTGGATAAATACATATTTGACATTAAATACGGTGGTGCATCATCTACAAAAGGCACATTGTAGGTGGTATTGATGCCCATTGTCGATGACTGATTTCTATAGTATGGTCACTAACGGTTACCCATGGTTAGACGTGTGTGAGTCTGGTAGAGGTTTAGGTCCCTTCTTTCTCTGTGTTGCTGTTGTGAATGCTGTCTCTATGTATTACTTTGATCAAATCAAATCAAATGTTATTGGTCACATACGCATGGTTAGCAGGTGTTATTGCGCGTGTAGCAAAAGGCTTGTGCTTTTGGTTCCCGACAGGCAGCAATAACTAACAAGTAATCTAACAATTCCGCAACAACTACCTAATACACACAGTCTAAGTAAAGAAACTTAGATTGTTAGATTAGTATAGGAACAGCATGTCTTGCTGTTGAATGATTAGCTAATTGTATGCAGTACCTTTTTAGAGTACAACTCAAAACAACTCAAATGGCCGTGTTAACATTAAATAACATTAACATTAACATTAAATATAATGCACAGCTGATTCTGCTGGACTCCTTACTATGTTGAGGTGTGAAACGACCATTGTAGAGTCACAGCACTATTGTCAAACACATTTATGTCAATCTGTTTGTATGGGTTTTGCTTTTGGGATAATGAGAGAAATGGTGAGTGTTTTGTTTCCAAATGTAAACGGCTCACCAAATTAAGAGGCTTTAAGCATTGAGCGAAACCCATGGCATTAACAAGCATGAGCCCAATCACCAAGCATCATCAAGCAAAGCATGTCATTGCTATATTGTTTTTCAATTTGAATTACTGCCTAAATTATGCATTTCGATGAATGTGCAAAATGTGCCCCTCATTCTCCAGGCTTTCTTTAGTGTGTGTTATTTTAATCACATTGCACCATGGTTTAGCAGAATAATAAAATGATTGGATAGTCTAAATTTACCAGCTTTCATTTTTTATTCAATTCAACCAGAGGCACATTTGGCGGCATTTTATTTATTCAAAGCCATTTCCTCTTTGGTTTGCTTTCCTGGGTGTAGAATTTGGTGCCATCCCTTGAATTTCTTGAATTGCTCAAAGCAGAAATATGACCTACAGCACACTACATACCAGCCCAAACATATTGTCTGTATTTCTACTATACTGTCAATAAAGTTATTACAAAACAGGAACTATGCGTTCTCTGTTGGTTATTTTCATTGTATTCTTTATTCTGAAGGCTGTTCCCTTTGAATCCCTCTACACGTTTAACGAACTATCCCATGTCTGACAATGGCCAGTTGCCACTTGGGCTTTTGCACTAAGTAATAGTTACACTCTGGTTATTTTATTTTTAAGGCATCTCTATCAGCCTTCCATTCATGAGACAAAAGGGTCCATTTACTCTCAATGGGACTTCCCTTCCGACTGTCAACAAGAGTCAGTGTGTGTAATTACCATGACTACAAAGCACATCAACATTACTGTTGGTCATTTTCCTCAGAGGAAATCAAGACAGCCTTCCTTACTCAGTGCAGTCAAAAACTAGATTTTCCTGTATTTTATATATACTGAACCAAAATATAAAACGCAACATGTAAAGTGTTGGTCCCATGTTTCATGATCTGAAATTAAAGCTCCCAGAAATGTGAAAACACACAAAGCGTATTTCTCTCCAATTTGGTGCACAAATATGTTACAACCGTGTTAGTGAGCATTTCTCCTCTGCCAAGATAATCCATCCACCTAACAGGTGTGGTATATAAAGAATCTGATTAAACAGCATGATCATTACACAGGTGCACCTTGTGCTGGGAACAATAAAAGGACACTCTAAAATGTGCAGTTTTGTCACACAACACAATGCTACATATGTCTCAAGTTTTGAGGGAGCGGGCAATTGGCATGCTAGCTTCAGGAATGTCCACCAGGGCTGTTGCCAGAGAATTTAATGTACACTTTTGTACCATAAGCCGTCTCCAACGTAGTTTTAAAGAATTTGGCAGTACGTCCAACCGGCCTCACAGCCACAGACCACATGTAACCACACCAGCTCATGACCTCCACCCCCGGCTTCTTCACCTGTGGGTTCATCTGAGACCAGCCAACCAGACAGCTGATCAAACTGAGGAGCATTTCTGTCTGTAATGAAGCTATTTTGCGTGGAAAAACTCATTCTGATTGGCTGGGCCTGGCTCCCCAGTGGGCGGGGCTATGCCACTTTTGATGGCTGTGCCCCTGCCCAGTCAATGTGAAATCCATTGATTAGGGCCTAATAAATTTATTTCAATTGACTGAAATCCTTATATGAACAGAAACTCAGTAAAATCGTTGAAATTGTCACATGGTTGCATTTATATTTCCGTGGAGTAAATATATTTCCATACTATAGGTTTGCAATAATACTGTGAAACTGTGAAAATTATGACAAAGCCCTTTTAGTGTAATAACTGATTGAAAATACCGCCTGAAGTATCGTATCACCTGTTTGGGTGGGATGAAGTTTTGGCCAGCCTGGTGACGTCATCAGGCTGTAATTAGTTAATAGACCAATAAGACAGAGAGTTCCAAACCTCTGTCAATAACAGCTAGTCTTCCAATTTCCCCTCCCCACTCAGACCACACCCAGACAATCTAGCAAAATGCATAGCTAAAAATATATTTTTGTATATTTTTTAACATAAAGGTACTTAATTGTTACCCAGAAATGATTTGAGGTCAATATGACTGCATTGGGTCTTTAAGATTTGACATTCTCTCAAAAAGTTCAACACATTCATTATGGATGTTTCATACGTTGTCATAAATTATAACTTGGGCTTCATACTTTCCTTCCTATACAGATTGGATAAGACTTCTGTCGCCTACGTTTGACCAGATTTGAAAGGCACACACACACACCCTCACATGGAAGCAATGCAGAGCTAAACAGATTACATGAATCTGAACAAGAGTTCAAATTCTAGAGGCTACCGGTGATCCTTGTGTCTATGTGCATTTCTCCTTCTCTCTCTCTCGCTTTATTTCTTTCTCTCTGTGATAGACTCTCACTCTTTCTAAACAAGCCGACACTGTGGTAGTTCTTACACTGGAGTCACTAACAAGCAGCTGTCACAGTGCAGTACCACTTCAGTGCCTTTTCATCATGTGGGATTTGGTTTGAAAGACAGTAGTTCATTTTCAAATATGTAGGGCCTCCTGTGAGCCTCTCCGACTGTGTCCAACCAAAACTATTCTTAGGTCAAGGGTAATGTGATTATTCAACCACTCTCAGAACATAAGAAACAGTTTGGAGAGTTTCCTAATATTACACTTTCATTCTCATTGCTGGCTTCATCTCGGCTTTTTGCTTTAGTTATAGAATGTTCAACAATACAACATATAATATAATATAACAGCATAACAATAGCTATTGTAATGGGGGCAACTCAAACATACATATGCTACCAATGTGTAGCACCCACCTCTGTGATGCCACTGCGGCCATTTTGTGAGAAGGCTCGCCACACGTCACAGTGGAGAGGTGATGATCTCACGTATCTTATTTTCAGTGGATATACATAACAGGCTAAACCTTGTTTTGTGTTTTTGCCGGTACAAACTGGTATTTCTGATCAGGCTTTTACACAAACCCAAAGTTTGCATACTTGAACACTACATACTTGAACACTACCCTACTTAGAAATATGACCGGGTATTGAGAATAAGCTGAGACCGGGTGCAACTTTACACAAGCATTCATAATAGGGTCTCTTTTTATGTTCCTACGACACAACGTTGATTGATTCTCACCAACAGGGGGCAGTGTAAGTATTTAGAATGATGGCTGATTTGGCCAATTACTACCATATACAGCCAGGATCACAGAACGGCTCACAGGCAGTGGAATGCCCAAATAGTGTCTTCTATCACAAACTAGGCATAGTCACAGAAAAAAAAACAGGTCCTCTTCACATGTATTAGGCCTTTAGTGTTTCCAGACCATATTGAATTTATGATTGGGTACCACTTTCTCATCATGGGGAGATGTCCTTATAAGGCAATGATTGGCTACCATTACTCATCATGGGGAGATGTCCTTATAAGGTAACATGTAAAGCAAAAAGAGAACTATTGTTCAAATGACACTTTTGTTATGTCTCAAAGGGCATATACACTAAACATTTTAATAGAATAATGTGGTCTCCAAGTTTATTTTACTAGGCAAGTTATGAACAAATTCTTATTTTCAATGACAGCCTAGGAACAGTGGGTTAACTGCCTATTCAGGGGCAGAACGACAGATGTCAGCTCGGGGATTTGAACTTGCAACCTTTCGGTTACTAGTCCAACACTCTAAACACTAGGCTACCCTGCCTCCCCAGTGATTTCCAATAGGTACCTTTCCTGTGCACGTACTTTCTACTCCACATTCAGCATAGTCCTTATTGTTCCGGATCCCTCTGGAACTGTGTCATTACGCACACCTGGTCCCCATTTCCTTGATTGTAATTGTATAAATATGCTCTTTGGTTCACCATCGAGCTGTCGATTATTGTTCCAAAGTCCGTTGGTCGTGTGAGCATCTTACAAATCCCCAGCTTCTGTGTTGTTGTGGGTTTGTATTGTGCATTTCAGGAAATGGTTTCCTGGAATCCTAAAGCAGCTGATTGGTCGGCCCCATCGCTGATTGGAGCTCTGACCCCTCCCTCTCGTCAAGGGATACAGCTGGCTCTTCATTATACCAACTCCTTCTCCAGCTTGATAAAAGCCAGTGTTCCTTCCCCAGGGAAGGGAACTTCTTTTTATGTCCTGTGTTGGTTGTTGGTCAGTGAAAGTTATGTTGATATTATGTTGTAGCTGCTCCTTCAGAGGTATGTGTATGCCAATAGGACTTAGTGGTTTTGGTTAATTGAAATTGTTCACTTAAATTATTAGTTTTCACTTGTTCCCAGGGGAGGAAGGGAACTGCACCTTGGGAGTGTTTAGGCAAGAGGCCTGTGGGCATACATAACCCGTAGTATTTCATCTGTCTATACACACTAGGTAAGACCTGGGTGGACCACCCCTGTATTTTGGTTAGCACGCCAGGTGGTGCTAAAGGTTAGGTAAGAAGTGAGAAGGCAGGTAAGGTAGGAGAGGCTACTAACTTTTACTTTATTTTCTTTGGTTCCGTCCGGCCCACTTTCCCCCACTTAGGAATAATACATTCCTGCAAACTGTATTTTTCTCTGCCTCTGTTGTCCTTCCACGCACCTATTATCGGACTTGTTTTTTCACTCCACGGTGAGTTGAGATGTAACGTTGCCTCCAAGAGCTGTACGTAACAGAGAACCTGTGCTGTGTTTTGGACTTTGTGCTGCGCAAATGATTACGGGTCTCGTCCCGTGTGGTATCGTGTGTGTATGTTACGGGTCTCGTCCCGTGTGGTATCGTTGTGTGTGTATGTTACGGGTCTCGTCCCGTGTGGTTTCGTGTGTGTGTGTGTGTGTATGTTACGGGTGTCGTCCCGTGTGGTATCGTTGTGTGTGTATGTTACGGGTCTCGTCCCGTGTGGTATCGTGTGTGTGTGTGTGTGTGTGTGTGTGTATGTTACGGGTCTCGTCCCGTGTGGTATCGTGTGTGTGTGTGTGTGTGTATGTTACAGGTCTCGTCCCGTGTGGTATCGTTGTGTGTGTGTGTTACGGGTCTCGTCCCGTGTGGTATCGTGTGTGTGTATGTTACGGGTCTCGTCCCGTGTGGTATCGTGTGTGTGTGTGTATGTTACGGGTCTCGTCCCGTGTGGTATCGTGTGTGTGTGTGTATGTTACGGGTCTCGTCCCGTGTGGTATCGTGTGTGTGTATGTTACGGGTCTCGTCCCGTGTGGTATCGTGTATGTTACGGGTCTCCCACTCTTTTGTTTTGGTTTCAACCCTGTGCTTTGTATATGTGTTTGGTCTTTGTGTCAATAAAATCCCCTATTACGCTTTTTATTTAATGAGGCAAGGCACTTTAGAACAAATACTTATTTACAATGACCGTCTAGGAACAGTGGGTTAACTGCCTAGTTCAGGGGCAGAAAAACAGATTTTTTTTATTTTACCTTGTCAGCTCGGGTATTCGATCTAGCAACCTTTTGGTTACTGGCCCAATGCTTTAACCACTAGGCTACCTGCTTCTGCACTCTTGTGCTCAAAGGTCCACGGTTTGACCTGGGAGCATTGCATTGCATTCATCAAATCAAGTTGTATTGGTCACTTGCAGATGCTACTGCAGGTGTAGTGAAATGCTTGTTCCGAGCTCCAACAGTGCAGTAGGATCTAACAATACTAACAAATCTCAAAGGAAAATAATGGAATTAAGAAACATATCTACATTAGGACGTTGGCGTGGCATTGACTAGAATATACGTCTGAAATTAGTAACACAGTATATAAACATTATTAAAATGACCAGTGTTCCATGTCTATGTACACTGCATAGGGCAGCGTCCTCTAAGGTGCAGGGTCCAGTAATCGGGTGGTAGCCGGCTAGTGATGGCTTATTTAACAGTCTGATGGCCTTGAGATAAACAGCTTCTTTCAGTCTCTCGGGCCCAGCTTTGATGCACCTGTACTGACCTAGCCTACTGGATGATAAGTGGGATGAACAGGCATGGCTTGGATGGTTGATATCCTTAATGATCTTCTTGGCTTTCCTGTGACATCGGATGCTGTAGGTGTCCTGGAGGGCAGGCACTCTGGGGAGCCCTGCGGTTGCGGGGCTGTATCACGGCCCAACAGGATGCGCTCAATGGTGTGTCTGAAAGTTTGTGGGTCTTAGAGGCCAAGCTGAATTTCTTCAGCCTCCTGAGATTAGAGGCACTGTTGCACCTTCACCACACTGCCTGTGTGGGTTGACCATTTCAGATTCTCCGTGACGTGTACGCCAAGGGACTTGAAGCTTTTCACCTTCTCCACTGCAGTCCTGTCGATGGGGTGTGCTCCCTCTGCTGTCTCCTGAAGTCCACGATCTGCTCCTTCATGTTGTTGACATTGAGAGAGGGGTTATTTTCCTGTCACCACTCTGCCAGGGCCCTCACCTCCTCCCTGTAGGCTGTCTCATCAATGGTAATCAGGGCTACTACTGTTGTGTTGTCTGCTAACTTGATGATTGAGTTGGAAGAGTGCGTGGCCACGTAGTGATGGGTAAACAGGGAGTATAGGAGGGGGCTGTGTACAGTCTGCATTATCAAAACAATATTGAAGCATGGATTCCGATTGGTCGGACTAGTGTTGAATAGACCTTAGCACAGGTACTCCTTGTTTGAATTTCTGCCTCTAGGAAAGGAGGAGCAGAATGGAGTCGTGATCTGATTTGCTGAAGGGAGGGCGGGGGAGGGCCTTGTAGCCATCCTGGAAGGGCGAGAAACAGGAGAGTTTTTGAAGTGCGAAACCACAGAAAATGTGTTGATAGGACTTCAGTAGCATTTTCCAAACATGTGCTTTTTTAAGTCCCCAGCTACAGTAAATGCAGCCTCAGAATTTGTGCTTTCCCGTTTGCAGCAAGTCCAGTGTAGATCCTTGAGGGCCATTGTGGTATCAGCTTGAAGGGGAATATACACAGCTATGACTATAACCAAAGAGAATGTTCTTGGGAGGTAATACGGTCGGCATTTGAATGAGGTATTCTAGGTTGGGTGAACAAAAAGGACTTGAGTTCCTGTATGTTATCACAATCACACCATGAGTAGTTCCTCCAGATGGTTCAATAGTATCATAGTATCTCGCAACTATTGATACACTTTCAAATGACTGAAGCGTTTAAAGAGGTGTCACTAAGAGCAATTAGCAGATCGCTATACAGCCGACGATGCGTCTTTTAAAGGTATTTTCCCCGACCTTCAGAGATTGCATTCCAAAATGTCGCCTTAACCATAAATTCAATAAATAACTAATTATTACTGTTATAGTCTGTCTCGCATGCATTGAATCCCGGTCTTAGTGTTAGTGTGTGTGTGTGGTGAGCTGACATGTTGTATTGTAACTTTTCCCACCTAACACCCAAGTCATTCACTAAGATTCACTTTATTAGGAAGATGTGGTGAATGAGTCGAGCAGTAGCTCTTCATTTCAATGCAGGGACATTGTTTGTTCTGGCAACCATTTTGTCTTATCTGAGGTATGCCCCTAACCCAGCAAAAGATTCTGGGGCTGTTTTGACTAATACACATTGGTCTCTCTTAGTCATCGTCAAATTCAAACATTCAATGCTAGTGTAAGACTGTTTGCCATACTGGTATTTTTTTTTTATCAAGCAGAATCAAAAGTATACAAAGATTTTTTTGAATCATTATGAATGGCAAGGTGTACCACAGCAGGAGTAAATTATCTGTAAAGTCTCTCAGTAGAGCAGTGAATATCAAACACAGATTCAACTGCAAATGCCACAAAACCAGAGGTTTTCCAATGCCCCACCTACTGGTAGATTGGTAAAAACAATTTTTTTAAAGTTGACATTGTATATCCTTTTGGTGAAAATATTAATGACACTTTAGATGGTGTATCAAGACACCCAGTCACTACAAAGATACAGGCGCCCCTCCTAACTCAGGCGCCCCTCCTAACTGATTTCCCCATGAGGCCAATGGTTACTTTAATGTTAAAAATTGACTATATAATAGACTGATCCAATGAACCATTGCATTTCTGTTCAAAATGTTGTATTAAGAATGCCCAAATGTGCCTAATTTTGTTTATTAATAACTTCATGTTCAAAATTGTGCACTCTCCTTAAACAATAGCATGATATTCCCTCACTGTAATAGCTACTGTAAATTGGACAGTGCAGTTAGATTAACAAGTATTTAAGCTTTCTGCCAATATCAGATATGTCAATGTCCTTGGAAATGTTCTTGTAACTTACAACCTCATGCTAATCACATTAGCCTACGTTAGCTCAACCGTCCCGTGGAAGGGACACCGATTTTGAAGATGTTTTTTAACCCACTGTTCCCCGGTAGGCTGTCATTGTAAATAAGAATTTGTTCTTAAACTGAGTTTTTTTTTGTTGTCCTGAATACAAAGTGTTATGTTTTGGGTAAATCCAATACAACACATTACTGAGTACTACTCTTCATATTTTCAAGCATAGTGAAGGCTGTATCATGTTATGGGTTTAGTTAGAATTGTGAAGACCTGGGGAGTTTCAGTCCAACAAACTGGGAAGATGAATTCACCTTTCAGCAGGACATTATCCTAAAACACAAGGCCGAATCTACACTGGAGTTGCTTACCATGAAGACAGTGAATGTTCCTGAGTGACAGAGTTACAATTTTGACTTAAATTTACTTACATCTATGGCAACACCTGAAAATAGTTGATTAGATATTAACAATAGATTTTACATAGCTTAATTAAAGAATTTTGAAATATTGCACAATCCAGGTGTAGAAAAGCTCTTAGAGATTTACACAAAGACTCACGGCTGTAATTGCTGCCAAAGGATCTTCTACAAAGTAATGACTCGGGTGTGAATAGTTATGTAAATTTAGATATTTCTCTAATTCATTTCAAGAAATTAGCAAAAAATGTCAAATGCTTTCACTTTGTCATTATGGGGTATTGCGTGTAGATGGTTGAGAAATAACAAACAATGTAATCCATTCTGAATCCAGACTGCGACACAACAATATGTGCAATCAGCCATTTTGTTTCTTTCTTTTGACACAGTTTATTGTTCCGTTCGTGGTGCTGAGTGTAACTGAAATTTCTGTTTTATTTTCAGATTTAAAATAACTAATTGACCAACAGTGGTTCAAATATCTGAATTCTGTTTAATTTACATTTTTTTTCCCCTCTGTGCCTTTCTCTCTGTGATATATTCTCCAACTTATTATGATTAAGAGCAGAACATGTGCTAATTAACTACAATGACCAGAATCCATTGCACCTACAGCTGTCTGCTCTCATTGGCTCTTGCCAGGCAAGCCTGTGGGCATAGCGCAGGAAGTAGTTTGGGGCGGGGGGTGCTGCGATTTGTCTGTCGGGGGGGGGCAGTCGCAACCAATATGTGATAGTAATGAGCCGTCGCTACCGTCAATTGTTTTATTCTTTGTCGTTACAGCATCAAACCCAGATAATGCATTTTTTTTATCAACAACAACAAAAAATAATCTAAACTGAAACCAAACCGACCTTAAGTGCTGTCAGTGCTGTCTGTTAGTCAGCATGTATACCAGACATTTTTGGGTGTGTCAGCATGTGCTTTTTTACTAGATCTTCCATATGCCTACCAACTGTCACTTACAAGAGGTATTTCATAGAAACAAGCCCTACGTGTCGAACAGCAATGAAGCAAATGTTAGCATAGATTGCAGTCTCCCCCCCCCTTTGTTGATCTCAAGGTGCCTTTGAAAGAAGGTGATGTAAGACCTATCCTTTATAACTGTAGGCACATAGCCACTGAAAAGGTGCGATGTGGAATTAATACTGCAAAGTATTTACCAGTACTAACAAACACACTTAGGACTTCAGTGAGGAGATATAACTCCAAATGACCTGTAATGAATACCTAATGAAGTACCCCTTTAACCATTTCACAATGTGCTTTGCCTTCGCGTCAGCAGGACGGTAATTGCAATTGTGAATGTGAAGTAAATACTATTTAATATGGAATGAGTATTGAGTAGAGCATTCAGGATGCCATAACCTCCAGATGATCCATTATCTGCTTATTAAAGATTTAATTGGACCTAATTGTAGTCAAGTTCCATTCATTATGTGGAAAGAAGCCATCTCGCAGATCACACGGTGACCCAAAGAGTGGCTCATTTTTTACACTTGGAGGGTTTTCATCATGCTTGAAGATGTTTTGGAATCATTTGACAGCAGGAAAATAGGAGCTGGACTTGTGCCATCAGTCGAATCCATCATATTAAAACAGCAAGTCTGCAAAAATATTTAACCTGCTGAAGAGAAATAAACGGAGGAAATAAAGGACGTTTTATTTATTTATTTTTACGCTTTCACAATTAATACATTCGATATCAGAACACATAAAGGGTATTTGTGCATAATCATGAAAATGTAAGCAATGGAAATCTCTTTGCCAGTGGGAATGAAATAACAAGAGATATCTCAACGGTTGAAGATCTGCTTGTATCTGTTATCCAACTCCCCCTTTCTCCCTGTCTCCAATATCACGCTATATACTCCATGATGCATTGGAAATCATTGGCAGCCTGTTTAGCAATTATTTCCCAAACGGTGATTAGAGTTTGTGCTTCGTCCAAGCTTTTCCCTTTCCTCTGAGGCTTTCATTGGCACTGGCAGCGTACCACATCAGAGAGCAGTAGGTCTGGCTAGGCCCCCATCCTCTCACTTCCTGTGGTCATAGGGAAGCTCCATTTGAAGGATTAAAACCACTTCTTCCTTATCTGAGGAACAGAGCTCCTCACTCGACCAGCTGGTCCTTAAAGATGAGATCTGGACCATGCTGCCCCTAACCGCCAGATTGGCTCTTTATTTTGCCACTCCATTGCTCTCACTGTTGTGGTTCTCATATTTAAAAAAATAACTTGATACTATTTACCTCCTCTTATCTCCCTGCCCAAAACACAGAGCTAAAAATACAGTGTCCCAACTCCCAAGTACTGACCGGAGATTTTGGAAATGAACAGTTGCCTCGGTGAAAGGATTCAAGTTAAAAAAAGACTATGTTTGTTTGAATCACCATCATTAGTTCTTAAGGCATTGTACGGGCAAGGAAATAAATTCAAATTATTTTGCATTTCTGATTTATAATAAGGCATCATTAAACAACCTCATTTAGAAGCCATTATTAATTTTGTGTGGCTCTGTTTTTTAGCTTGATCATTAAAACAGCACGGTATATAAAGTACAATTAGGGATGTTTAATTGATTTTGCAAACCATTAATGCAAATGAATGCCTTAAGAACAACACTGAAAATAAACTGTATACATGTGTATCCTGCTGTTTCTTGAGAGCTCGGGCTTGTTATCTTCCTACACCTGTAATGCTGTTACAAACACTTCTTCCACGTTTCTAGCCATTAGATTTAATGTTGTTTAGAAACATGGTCTTTAATAATATATAATATCATTTATTTCACCTTTATTTAACCAGGTAAGCTAGTTGAGAACAAGTTCTCATTTACAACTGCGACCTGGCCAAGAATAAAGCAAAGCAGTGCGACAGAAACAACAACACAGAGTTACACGTAGAATAAACAAACATACCGTCAATAACACAATAGAAAAAAAAAGAAAGTTGATATACAGTGTGTCCAAATGGCGTGAGGAGGTAAGGCAATAAATAGGCCGTAGTAGCAAAAGAATTACAATTTAGCAGATGAACACTGGAGTGATAGATGGTGATGATGAGCAGCTGATGATGTGTAAGTAGTGATATTGGTGTGCAAAAGAGCAGCAAAGTAAATAAAAACAATATGGAGATGAGGTAGGTAGATTGGGTGGGCTATTTACAGATGGGCTATGTACAGCTGCAGCGATCATCTTCCCAGAGAAAATAGCATTGGAACATGCCTTTCTTCCCGGAGGCTACCCCCCCATCCCAGAGGCTACCCCCCCCCCCCCCCCCCATCCCGGAGGCTACCCCCCCCCCCCCATCCCTCTTTTACGCTGCTGCTGCTCTCTGTTGATCTTATATGTATAGTCACTAACTATACATTCATGTACATAGTACCTCAATTGGGCCGACCAACCAGTGCTCCCGCACATTGGCTAACCGGGCTATCTGCATTGTGTCCCACCACCCGCCAACCCCTCTTTACGCTACTGCTACTCTCTGTTCATCATATATGCATAGTGACTTTAACGATACCTACATGTACATACTACCTCAATAAGCCTGACTAACCGGTGTCTGTATGTGGCCTTGCAACTCTTATTTTGTCAAATGTCTTTTTACTGTTGTTTTATTTCTTTACTTACCTACACACACAGAAACACACACACAGAAACACACACACAGAAACACACACAGAAACACACACACACACAGAAACACACACACACAGAAACACACACACACACAGAAACACACACACACAGAAACACACACACACACAGAAACACACACACACAGAAACACACACCTTTTTCTTTCACACTATTGGTTAGAGCCTGTAAGTAAGCCTTTCACTGTTGTATTCGGGCGCACATGACAAATATACTTTGATTTGTTTTGATTTGAGATTTTGAGTCTTTTTCATGTTCGCCAAAGTGACATAAAATACACCGAACAGTAGACACCTTAACTTGTTTTGTCCAGTGGCCTCTATTAACAGCCAATGGGTTTCCAGTAGTCCACGCTACATAAAACGCTACATAAAACAACTTATACAAGTTCTTTCACTTTAGCCTATTAAGTAGATTTGAGAAATGTGATGTATGCCTCTGCTTGTCTTTGAGTTGATGGCTAATCACAGGATACATCACATGTAATGTGACATACTACTTACTGTAGCTACCCGAAAGAAAAGTCATAACAAATCCACAGTCCATTGTTAAGCAACTATTCAAAAAGCGAGAATATGGTTTCCTTACTTACATGAAACATCACCAAATTTCTATAAGCAATTATAGTTCCAAATGGTTGTTATTGGAACAGGTTTTGTATCCTGTGTGTGAAGCAAGGACAAGGCTGTGGGGGTGGGGGTTTGTGTAGTTTTCCTCCCAATTGGTAAATTCTTGACATACAAGACTGCACTCTGAAAAATACCCACTTCCGAATCAATACATCCAAAGGGTCATGTTCACACAATGTATTAGATTGTCATCACAGATACAAATACATTCAGACAGGATGTTTGCTTCATGTAGCTCACATTTTGTTAGAGGAAAATGCCCTTTTAGGCAGACTGAAACATCTTAAATAGTATGTACAACTACAGAGATATAGGCTGTAAGGAGCTTTCCGTGCCATTTTATAAAGGCAACAATGAGCAGTTTTACCAACTTTTGGTAAGTTCATTGTTTCGTCCGGCGGTAAGCTAACTAGCTAACCTTATTTACAGTTAGTTCGCAACGCTCCTACACTCATTTTTGCTGGGCTACTGTAACTCTGTCTTATCCCCAAACAGGCCTACAACAATGATGTCGGCGATTCTCCAGTCAGTGCACAATGCTTCCTAAGATGCTCTCTTCGCTGAGGCATGTTTGGTGTTGCAGAGTTATAGAAGTGCGCAGTGTGTCGTTGCTGTAAATGAAATCACATTAAAGCCACAGAATGCTACACAGTACATTGACCGAGAGATGCACAGGGAATGATCCATACCCTTTGTGGTTTCTGTATATCATACTGCATAGTGTAACTCGTAAATCACTTGTTAATGCGTGTCCCCCTTTTGTAGATAATTACTATGGATTGGTGGAGGTGGTGGTGATTACAGAGTAGAAACTAAGCGCATTTGTCATTTGTTATCATTTTGGGTTGAGAAAGTATTCCCTTTGAAATGATCAGCCAGGGGACCGCTTTAGGGGTCGTTAGAACAACAGAAAAGAATTTCAGAACGTCTGCAGAGTCATTGTGACATCATCAAACATGGACAACGAGGCAAACGATGTTTCCTGAAATCCTCAAAAAAATGTCAGTAAGTAGTAAATGAACTAAAATAGGGAATTACTACTGTACTAGGCCACCTGCTACTACACGTCTCCCTTCTTTAGCTTCTTCTATCATGACTCCAATTGTATGCTGAAGAGGAAGAAAACAACAGGGAATCTTACGAAGGGAGCAATGTACAGTGTTAAACAACAGTCGAGTGGTAATAAATGCATGATTCAAATGCATGATTTCATCAGGAAATGGTTTAGTGTCTGTTGCTTAAAATACATATATATATTGATGGATATATATATATATATATCTAATTTAATAAAGGTTGTTACATTTAATATAATTTGTCCTTCCACATGTTGTATACATTTCCTATATTCCTAATCTGTGGAGATATCAGACACCGATATCTATAAATATATATCTTCTTTGACTGGGCAGTGATTTTAAGCCAAAAATGCCCTTTTCGTTCTTGTATCAAAAACAAAAATGCAATCTTAACCATTACAGCACTTTTCTTTGGCTGCCTTCCCAACTGCCCCGAGGCATCGTAACAAAAAAAAAAGTTGGACAAAATCCAATTCGATACAAATTAAATTTTTCCAGAGAAGTTGGAGACATCCGAACCTTTTCGCAAGAATAAGCTGCCACTGATTTAATTTGTCTAAGTAGATAAATCATCTATATTGAACTTGTCTCTCACGGCATGTCACTGCTTAGACCTGATTTAATTTGCCCACTTCTGTAGGAAGTACTGATGCTTAAACATAGGACCTGTGAAGGTTACACCACTCCTGCATTTTGAATCAGTTTGAACCCTCTTCTCTCTTTCCCCTGCTTTTCACCCCCCCCCCCCCACACACACACACACACCTGTATTCTGACACGCCGCGTTGACTTTGTATTTGCGTTGTATTGTTTACAACGTCTCTTTGTCGCAGAGCACTTAAGAAATGGCTCGGTTTTAGACTGCTGAAAAGCCAGCCCAGGGCACCTGTGGCCTTTTAGATGGAAGAATAGGATGCTTCACTTGACCCTTAAAGGGGGGGACAGAGGATCAAAGCTCTTGGGGTGGGGGGGACATGTTTTTTTTCCTTCCTCTTCCCAGCCAACCCGAGAGTATATTTGGCCCATGGCAACACTGTGTGCATCCTAAACGACACCCTATTTTCTATAAAGGGAATAGTATGCCATTCCTTACATAGCCGCTGTTGGCTGTTGGTAGGAAGGGTCGTGCTGAGAGAAGATGAGGAAATTCAAACACATGTTCATTCCAACAAATGCACAATAAATGGGGATTCACAGTCATCTGAAGTGGTATCAATTGCACTGGAGTTCCAGGTATCACTTATCGTATACTTTGAGGGTAAAGTTGACAAGAGGACAGAGCCAGACATCTAAAATTGTAATGAAAGGCAAACAATTTGAAACCGCAGAATGAATACAAAAAAGCTATACTTTCCGGCACTATTCTGGCAAATTGCTTTTGTGCGTCGGGGTGTTTAAAAAAAAAAAAAAAAAATGAAAAATGCAATCTGTTAAAAGCTCTCAGTAAACGCTGTGATTGTACAGCGTAGGAAGCTGGAGGCACATTGAGTGCATTCATAGTAAAGTGGGATATAACTTATGCATCATTAAAATACGACCACTTTGTGTGTTCCCCCCCCCACCCCCCCACTTTGATACTCAAAGTTCAACAAGTTCACTACGTGTTCAATAGGAATCAGGAAAACGCCACTCATCTCGATGGATTTGAAGATCTTTTGACTCAAATGCTTTTGAATAACAATCTGGCCTGGCCTGATATTCCTCCCTTATTAGGAACATGTAATGGCCGCATCATGACGATCAATATAATATTACATTTTGTTTATCATTGGACCTGCCGATTTAAACTTCTTCTGAGCCAGAGAACCATTTGTTTTTTTGTTTTTTTTAAACCTATACATGCTACAGGTTTTTTTATTTTAGAAAATGGAGGTGCCGATGCGTCCTCTCTCCTCCCCATCTCCAAGCTTGTAATTAAGAATCGCCAAAGGTGTCTGTCATCATGGCTGGGAGGCCTGTACCTATCACCTTAATCACCCCCTGTCCCTCCCAAAGCCCTGACACCCCTCCCTTTCCTCCTTATTGGCCAAACAGAGCGCCCCTGCCCATAGGCTGACAGAATGATAGATCAGTTTTATCGTATTGGCTTGTTGATCCATACCCCCCTCCCCCGAGTGGATATTGGCATTTGTCACTCAAACGCGCCGCGCCACCGAGTCTCGTAACTGCTGATTAGTCAAATGGCCCCCAGCTCGGAAGAATTCATGTTTAACATCGGGGTCTTTCCTCCCGGGGAGGGCAGAGCTTGATGGAAGGGCACAAAGGTGAGCGTGGCAGGAAGATTGGAGAAGAGGGGAGGGCCCCCCCTGAGACACGTCAAGGGGGAAAGATCGATGCTAATGTTAGCACAGGTTAACCTCGCCATCGTTGTGACTGGCCGTGTTGCGGCCAAGGGAGGGGTGGGTAGGATGTTTGACTTTGGGCCACTGTTTAATTGTCTCTTCATTCATTTGTTTATTGCTTATTGAATCACAACGAACGTTGTTTACAGCGAGAGAGAGAAAAGGGGGCAGAGGTGTCCAACCACTGAGAGCAATCACTTGACATAGTTTTGCATTCTCTATAAAAGGTCCTATTCTCTCTCTCTCTCAACTTTTATTCAAGTTGACCTATGCTCCCTCGCTCAACTTGCAAACTGCCTTGAGCGACACACCTTTTGTTTAGTAGTGATTTTCTTAGTTTGTCAGTTAAAACAGATGTGTTTATTTTTTGATGAATAGACCCACATCCTCTGGTTAATATCAGAAATGAGGTCCGTAAAAATCAAGCCCAAATTTTGCAGGGCAAAACTCATAAATGATCCTCTCATCATTATAGAATCACTGTTATATTATATACGAAAAATATAAATGTTCCCGGGTGCTGTATCTAATTTTTTTTGTTTTTTGTTTAAACCTCAAACCACCTTATATTATCAGAAGCTTCTAGAAGGTTCTATAAATTACCTTCAGGGATGTTTGAATTGGATATACTGTTTTTCATTTTGATGTAATAAAATATTTAGGGCAGGCTGAAGTCTAAGGGACTTGTTTGACCTTCAAGGGAGAAAGATTACCCTGTTATTACAGTATTTATATGGTTGTCCTCTCCCGCGCAGGCAAGGGGTATAAAAATATTTAATTACTCAATTAACTGGCATGAATATGACCCTGTAGCCGACAGGTGAAGGAATGGAGTACACGTGAGCAATTTCAACAACACAGACGAGGCCACCTTCACTGAGACAGAAAACAAAAAGCACCTTGTTAAGTATTATAGACCCAATATGTTATGCATTTGTTGTTCATTGTGTGTGACAACAGCACAGCTCCGTTAATGTAATTGTATTGAGTAACCACATGTTAGTATGAAAGTAACTGTCACGATCTTCCTCCTCTTCATCTGAAGAGGAGAGGCGAGAAGGATCAGAGGACCAACATGCAGCGTGGTATGTGTTCATGATGAATGTTTAATTAAAGAAAGAACTGAATACTGAATACAAAACAATAAACAAATAAAGACCGTGAAGCTGTCATAAGGACTGTGCTGACACAAGCAACTAACATAGACAATCACCCACAAACAAACTGTGCAACCCAGGCCACCTAAGTAGATTCTCAATCAGACAACTAATGACACCTGCCTCTGATTGAGAACCATACTAGGCCGAAACATAGAAATCCCCAAATCATAGAAAAACAAACATAGACTGCCCACCCCAACTCACGCCCTGACCATACTAAATAATGACAAAACAAAGGAAATAAAGGTCAGAACGTGACATAACTACACAGGTATACAAGCAACTTAGTTTTATCATGTTAACCATAGTTTCAATCTAACCACGAGATGGAACATTCAATGACTGAAGATTGACTTAACCACTGGATTTTGCATGTAAGCACATCCAAATGAGAGAAAATAAGGAAGGTCCGGACTAATTGTTTTCAGGTGACAAAAGATTATCCTTTCATTCCATTTTAGAGGACAAAGTTGTTCACTCGTTTCACAGGACAAACATTTAGCTTATTTCACAGGAGTAAAAAATGTCACCCCTCTGGGCTTCATCGATGTCATGACATAATGACAAAACAAAGCACCCATCTGGGCTTCATCGATGTCATGACATAATGATAAAACAAAGCCCCCATCTGGGCTTCATCGATGTCATGACATAATGATAAAACAAAGCCCCCATCTGGGCTTCATCGATGTCATGACATAATGATAAAACAAAGCCCCCATCTGGGCTTCATCGATGTCATGACATAATGATAAAACAAAGCCCCCATCTGGGCTTCATCGATGTCATGACATAATGATAAAACAAAGCCCCCATCTGGGCTTCATCGATGTCATGACATAATGATAAAACAAAGCCCCCATCTGGGCTTCATCGATGTCATGACATAATGATAAAACAAAGCCCCCATCTGGGCTTCATCGATGTCATGACATAATGACAAAACAAAGCCCCCATCTGGGCTTCATCGATGTCATGACATAATGACAAAACAAAGCACCCATCTGGGCTTCATCGATGTCATGACATAATGACAAAACAAAGCACCCCTCTGGGCTTCATCGATCTCATGACATAATGACAAAACAAAGCACCTATCTGGGCTTCATCAATGTCATGACATAATGACAAAACAAAGCACCCATCTGGGCTTCATCAATGTCATGACATAATGACAAAACAAAGCACCCACCTGGGCTTCATCGATGTCATGACATAATGACAAAACAAAGCACCAACCTGGGCTTCATCGATGTCATGACATAATGACAAAACAAAGCACCCTAATGAGAAGGGAATAGTGTCAGTTGGGTGCGGCCCTCACAGGTGTTGGAAGAGAATATTGTGTGATACAGTGTCTTAACATGTAATGCCGACTAATTATTATATTAGAGGAATCTATCTAGAATCTTTTTGAGGATTGGCTGAAGCTAATATTTCTGGATATATTTGTCATTTTTTGTTGTTGTTGCTAAATTGGGTAAAATCGGTGTGTATAAGTTGCTCACAGAACAGCAATATGTAACAGTCTCTCTGAAGGGTGAAGGCGTGGGTAGGATAGCGGTTCTAGTAACCTTTTGACCATAATGCATTTTGGGGGGTTGAGAAAGCAGTATTTTTTTCAATCTGCAGATAAAGCACTTTTTCCCACTGACAGCACATTCTCTTTTCGAGTTGGGAGAATGTGTTTTATCCATGAAAATATGGATTCCTAAAAGAAGATTATCCCAGATGAAAGAATAAATTGGCCAGATTTGGTCCAATATTGATTATTCCTCTTTTTTAAGTCAACCGAGAGGGAATTTAGTAGTGGATTATGGAGTCTAGGTGTATCAATGAACCTTTCACAGGGGACTGTCTTCCTCAGTTAACACTCAAACCTCCTTTTGAAATAGAATCTGCTACCAAGCTCTTGCAAAAGCCTCGGTAGCAGTGTGTCAAGAGTATTTTAATGTGCAGTAATGATATATTTAGCTTCGGCTTAATATGGTGAACTGAAGAACAGTGCAAGAAAAACATGTTGTTTTACATACATATCCATGTCTTAGACATTAGAGGGTGAGTAGACATTGTGGGGCTGACGTTATAGTGTCTTCTTATTACTGTGGACATAGTCATAGAAGTACACAGTAACAACAAATATGATTTTTTTTATTTTACTAGGCAAGTCAGTTAAGAACAAATTCTTATTTTCAATGGCGGCCTAGGAACAGTGGGTTAACTGCCTTGTTCAGGGGCAGAATGACAGATGTGTACCTTGTCAGCTCAGGGGGTTTGAACTTGCAACCTTTCGGTTACTAGTCCAAAGCTCTAACCACTAGGCTAAACAAATATTATTTTGTTACTTACATTGTACTGAAGGTTAGTGTAATGGCTAGGATTAGTGTTACTGCTGTAAATACACTGTTTTAATGAGAAATAATAGTTAGTCTGCACTTACAGTAAAACCACTGTAACTGTAAAGTGTTACAAAATGGTGGACTAATGTCTCCTCTCAAGGCTATAGAACAATGGGGGAATCATACATTCCTCAACAGGCATTGATTAATCATTCAATGAGCAGTTTAATGATATGGGAGTGTAAAGGGACATCTGGTTAATGATATGGAAATTGGGAGTGTAAAGGGACACCTGGTTAATGATATGGAACTTGGGAGTGTAAAGAGGCATCTGGTTAATGATATGGGAGTGTAAAGAGACACCTGGTTAATGATATGGAACTTGGGAGTGTAAAGGGACATCTGGTTAATGATATGGGAGTGTAAAGGGACATCTGGTTAATGATATGGAACTTGGGAGTGTAAAGGGACATCTGGTTAATGATATGGAACTTGGGAGTGTAAAGAGACATCTGGTTAATGATATGGAACTTGGGAGTGTAAAGAGGCATCTGGTTAATGATATGGGAGTGTAAAGAGACATCTGGTTAATGATATGGGAGTGTAAAGAGACATCTGGTTAATGATATGGGAGTGTAAAGAGACATCTGGTTAATGATATGGAACTTGGGAGTGTAAAGAGACACCTGGTTAATGATATGGGAGTGTAAAGAGACATCTGGTTAATGATATGGGAGTGTAAAGAGGCATCTGGTTAATGATATGGGAGTGTAAAGAGACATCTGGTTAATGATATGGGAGTGTAAAGAGGCATCTGGTTAATGATATGGGAGTGTAAAGAGACATCTGGTTAATGATATGGAACGTGGGAGTGTAAAGAGACATCTGGTTAATGATATGGAACTTGGGAGTGTAAAGAGGCATCTGGTTAATGATATGGAACTTGGGAGTGTAAAGAGACATCTGGTTAATGATATGGAACTTGGGAGTGTAAAGAGACATCTGGTTAATGATATGGGAGTGTAAAGAGACATCTGGTTAATGATATGGGAGTGTAAAGAGACATCTGGTTAATAATATGGAACTTGGGAGTGTAAAGAGACATCTGGTTAATGATATGGAACTTGGGAGTGTAAAGGGACACCTGGTTAATGATATGGAACGTGGGAGTGTAAAGAGACATCTGGTTAATGATATGGAACTTGGGAGTGTAAAGAGGCATCTGGTTAATGATATGGGAGTGTAAAGAGACATCTGGTTAATGATATGGGAGTGTAAAGAGACATCTGGTTAATGATATGGGAGTGTAAAGAGACATCTGGTTAATGATATGGAACTTGGGAGTGTAAAGAGACACCTGGTTAATGATATGGAACTTGGGAGTGTAAAGAGACATCTGGTTAATGATATGGAACTTGGGAGTGTAAAGGGACACCTGGTTAATGATATGGAACTTGGGAGTGTAAAGGGACATCTGGTTAATGATATGGAACTTGGGAGTGTAAAGGGACACCTGGTTAATGATATGGAACGTGGGAGTGTAAAGAGACATCTGGTTAATGATATGGAACTTGGGAGTGTAAAGAGGCATCTGGTTAATGATATGGGAGTGTAAAGAGACACCTGGTTAATGATATGGAACTTGGGAGTGTAAAGGGACATCTGGTTAATGATATGGAACTTGGGAGTGTAAAGAGGCATCTGGTTAATGATATGGGAGTGTAAAGAGACATCTGGTTAATGATATGGGAGTGTAAAGAGACATCTGGTTAATGATATGGGAGTGTAAAGAGACATCTGGTTAATGATATGGAACTTGGGAGTGTAAAGAGACATCTGGTTAATAATATGGGAGTGTAAAGAGACATCTGGTTAATGTTATGGAACTTGGGAGTGTAAAGAGACATCTGGTTAATGATATGGAACTTGGGAGTGTAAAGGGACACCTGGTTAATGATATGGAACTTGGGAGTGTAAAGAGACATCTGGTTAATGATATGGGAGTGTAAAGAGACATCTGGTTAATGATATGGAACTTGGGAGTGTAAAGAGCCACCTGGTTAATGATATGGGAGTGTAAAGAGACACCTGGTTAATGATACGGAACTTGGGAGTGTAAAGAGACATCTGGTTAATAATATGGGAGTGTAAAGAGACATCTGGTTAATGTTATGGAACTTGGGAGTGTAAAGAGACATCTGGTTAATGATATGGAACTTGGGAGTGTAAAGGGACACCTGGTTAATGATATGGAACTTGGGAGTGTAAAGGGACACCTGGTTAATGATATGGAACTTGGGAGTGTAAAGGGACATCTGGTTAATGATATGGAACTTGGGAGTGTAAAGGGACACCTGGTTAATGATATGGAACTTGGGAGTGTAAAGAGACATCTGGTTAATGATATGGAACTTGTGAGTGTAAAGGGACACCTGGTTAATGATATGGAACTTGGGAGTGTAAAGGGACACCTGGTTAATGATATGGGAGTGTAAAGAGACATCTGGTTAATGATATGGAACTTGGGAGTGTAAAGGGACACCTGGTTAATGATTTGGAACTTGGGAGTGTAAAGGGACATCTGGTTAATGATATGGAACTTGGGAGTGTAAAGGGACACCTGGTTAATGATATGGAACGTGGGAGTGTAAAGAGACATCTGGTTAATGATATGGGAGTGTAAAGAGACATCTGGTTAATGATATGGAACTTGGGAGTGTAAAGGGACATCTGGTTAATGATATGCAACTTGGGAGTGTAAAGAGACATCTGGTTAATGATATGGGAGTGTAAAGGGACATCTGGTTAATGATATGGGAGTGTAAAGAGACATCTGGTTAATGATATGGAACTTGGGAGTGTAAAGAGACATCTGGTTAATGATATGGGAGTGTAAAGGGACATCTGGTTAATGATATGGGAGTGTAAAGAGACATCTGGTTAATGATATGGAACTTGGGAGTTTAAAGGGACATCTGGTTAATGATATGCAACTTGGGAGTGTAAAGAGACATCTGGTTAATGATATGGAACTTGGGAGTGTAAAGGGACATCTGGTTAATGATATGCAACTTGGGAGTGTAAAGAGACATCTGGTTAATGATATGGGAGTGTAAAGGGACATCTGGTTAATGATATGGGAGTGTAAAGAGACATCTGGTTAATGATATGGAACTTGGGAGTGTAAAGAGACATCTGGTTAATGATATGGGAGTGTAAAGGGACATCTGGTTAATGATATGGGAGTGTAAAGAGACATCTGGTTAATGATATGGAACTTGGGAGTGTAAAGAGACATCTGGTTAATGATATGGAACTTGGGAGTGTAAAGAGACACCTGGTTAATGATATGGAACTTGGGAGGGTAAAGGGACATCTGGTTAATGATATGCAACTTGGGAGTGTAAAGGGACATCTGGTTAATGATATGGAACTTGAGATTGTAAAGAGACACCTGGTTAATGATATTGAACTTGGGAGTGTAAAGAGACACCTGGTTAATGATATGGAACATGGGAGTGTAAAGGGTCATCTGGTTAATGATATGGGAGTGTAAAGAGGCACCTGGTTAATAATATGGGAGTGTAAAGAGGCACCTGGTTAATGATATGGGAGTGTAAAGAGGCACCTGGTTAATAATATGGGAGTGTAAAGAGGCACCTGGTTAATAATATGGGAGTGTAAAGAGGCACCTGGTTAATGATATATGGGTAATTTGTGAATCAATAGCAGTGAGTCAGGCCACTGACTTGTCTTCAGGATTTATTCTGATTACAGAATGCGAATAAAGGCCCATTTACAACCCGAACAGGACCGCAAATAATGGAGTGCCTGAAAAAGTTCGGTAGGAGAACATCTTTAAGTCGGTGAAGACCACGGAATGTTCATTTTCAATCCCGTCTTCATTTGTTGGACCTTGCCAAGGAGGAAGTAGCCTCAAGTGGTTGAAAGGAACAAGAAATGTAATGTTTTGTCCATGATCGTGCTCGGAATTCTATGAAGTGTCAGCTGGATTTGGGATTAACATACATGCAGGTATAGAAGCATAGCTACATGCTAGCGTTTCTTGTCTTTATATCAACCAGCTTGGAGAAGGTTTAGCCTTGCTTTACTTGTTCGTGAGCCTAATTTGGAAAATCAACAACAGATAAAGCATGCTAACCAACTCAAACTGTATAACTTCTGGCAAAGCCCCACAAATTCTTTGTCCAGCATGTAACCTCCCTACCTGAAGCCGGAATGGTACGGTCCAGTCACCGTCATGCTAGAATCATGAGCCTCTCCTTCATGCGGTAATCAGGTTCCACTTTATTGTACCAGACCGCAAATACATCAACATATCGACTACATTAGTGTCACTCCGATTTTCACCCTGTGACAGCATGATGGATTAGGTTCTCGTGACCGTAGTCAGCCACCTCTTTAATTGGTTTGTCTAAATGTTTTATGAAATCAAATTCAATCAGTATTCCAAACTGCTGATTCATCCTAAAAAGCAGCAGACATTTAGATTTATAGCGGCAGCCAGTCGGGGGAAGGGGGGCGCAGGGTGATATGTGCCAGAGTGCCAACAGCTCAAGGTTAAATGGCCCTAGCAGTGTGTTCTTTATGTCTGGGAAGCCAACGCCCACCGTTGGCGTATCACAATGTACAGTATGTGCTCTACCGTATAAACTCCTGTGGTGCTGGGGAAAATGTCTCTACTGTAAATCCACCATGGTTGTTCAGATGTGTGCTCTTCTCTGTCTTGGTGGAACAAGCTTCCCCCTGAAGTCTGGACAGCTGGGTCCCTGCCCGTCTTCCTCTTCTCTGTCTTGGTGGAACAAGCTTCCCCCTGAAGTCTGGACAGCTGGGTCCCTGCCCGTCTTCCTCTTCTCTGTCTTGGTGGAACAAACTTCCCCCTGAAGTCTGGACAGCTGGGTCCCTGCCCGTCTTCCTCTTCTCTGTCCTGGTTGAACAAGCTTCCCCCTGAAGTCTGGACAGCTGGGTCCCTGCCCGTCTTCCTCTTCTCTGTCTTGGTGGAACAAGCATCCCCCTGAAGTCTGGACAGCTGGGTCCCTGCCCGTCTTCCTCTTCTCTGTCCTGGTTGAACAAGCTTCCCCCTGAAGTCTGGACAGCTGGGTCCCTGCCCGTCTTCCTCTTCTCTGTCTTGGTGGAACAAGCTTCCCCCTGAAGTCTGGACAGCTGGGTCCCTGCCCGTCTTCCTCTTCTCTGTCCTGGTTGAACAAGCTTCCCCCTGAAGTCTGGACAGCTGGGTCCCTGCCCGTCTTCCTCTTCTCTGTCCTGGTTGAACAAGCTTCCCCCTGAAGTCTGGACAGCTGGGTCCCTGCCCGTCGTCCTCTTCTCTGTCCTGGTGGAACAAGCTTCCCCCTGAAGTTAGGACAGCTGGGTCCCTGCCCATCTTCCTCTTCTCTGTCCTGGTTGAACAAGCTTCCCCCTGAAGTCTGGACAGCTGGGTCCCTGCCCGTCTTCCTCTTCTCTGTCCTGGTTGAACAAGCTTCCCCCTGAAGTCTGGACAGCTGCCTGTCTTCCCGAAAACATCTGAACTCTACCTCTTCAAAAAGTATATTTGAAAACTATAGTAATAATAACACCCTTGCCTTGTTTGGACTAACACTCGCACTTGTCTCGTCTTTTCTTGTCTTGTCTTGTCTTGCCAGCACTGACTCTGCTGATAGCTACTTTTATTGAGGAAAATGTACTGACTTTGACTGTGATATGTGGTTGTCTCACCCAGCTATCTTAAGATGGATGCAATAACAATAAGTCGCTCTGGATAGGAGCATCTTCTAAATTACTCAAATGTAAAATGTCATTGTAGTGCAGTTTAACTTATGGAGTTTACAAAATCATTAACTTAGCACAGAAGTAAAAATTTTAACAAAGAGAAAGGAATACATATTTTATAGCATCAACTTTAGCAGAATTTGATAGTTCAATTGGACATTTACATTAGTTTGTAAATCACTTGCAAATCAAGTGTGTTCCAATGGTCATAGCTGCAGATTGTAGACAGTAAATGGAAGAGGAAAGTTTGCTCGAAAGATTAGCTTGTGTTTGCCAATGTTTTTCAACGACAGTCACAACAATTATAATCATATTTAACAGAACCTGCAGGCAATTAAACCAACATCTGACTTCCTCGATGGGAAAGACTGCAACTAGTCACAAGTGTTGAGACGCTTTTCTTACATATTGCAAAGATATGTACCAAAAGGCACATTTTTATTCCGACATGATTTTCACTGTGAATCTCTAATTATGCTTTTAATGGGATCTGTAATTGCAGATAAATTGCTTATATTGAATAAGCATCGATGTTTTTATTCAAATTAGATTGAACTCCGAATTAAAAGCTAATTGCACATAAATCAGTGAGGCGTCTGTATTGGAAACAAACAAAAATAGCCTCCTGCTTACGAAGCCTAGCTACATCAACACAGTATGGGGAATATGAGGGGCCCTTCGTGTCAACAAATTGTTTGTATGCACAAATGTCTCTCAGAGTATCTATGTATTGATATTTATACATATGCACACATTTTTGTCTGGGTAAAATATTAGAAAAGCTAAAACGCAAACAGTTTCCTTGCCTGTGAAACACAGAGCCATGTTGCTTGGCTATTATATGATTCCCTCAAAGTTATCTGTCAGGCCGAGGAGGCAGACTATTATTTTCTGCCATTTGACTGTTCCCCCCCCCCCCCCGCCGCCGCCATAGTGCAGCACTTCTGCTGCAGCGCGATCAATCTGAGTCTTTTGACACCTTGCGAACAGTATCTAGTGATCTGTGATGGGGGTAATGTTTCCTGTCAGAAAATGGTTTGAGTAGAGAGAGAGAGAGAGAGAGGGGGGAGAAAGCGAAAGAGAGAGAGAGAGGGGAGGACAAAGTGAGTTCGGGGAAAGCAAAAACATTGAGGAAGGGCCAACCTTTAGGAGATATCAATCACCCAACCTTCAAGTTTTCCCGAAAGTCAAAAAAAAAAGGACATTTTTTTTTTCTCTCACTCTCTCAGCACACTGTGCAATTTCTTAACGCATCGGTTTGCGAATGAGCCTCCGATCTGCCAATCACCGGGGGAAAAGCTTTGCTTCTGTCTGGCGTGCATACACAACAGCAAATCAACATGATTTGGCATGTTGTTAGTTCTGAAAGACTTAATCATACTGAACCTCATGGGCAGAAGGTCAAAAGGCAAGACTGAAAATACCAATTCAGATCCTAACTGCTTCTTCGTGAAGAAAAACATATTTTGGTGTGCTATGTGGCATCGTTTGTAAAAAAAAAAAAAAAAAAAAAAAAACCATTAAAAACAACCATAATTCTGTGCATGCCATCTCCGTCACTGTACCTGACAAAGCTGAAAAGGACATCTCTACCTCACTGAACTGAAATGTCCTTGGATTGTATCTGTGAGGCGGTATAGTGCTCTGCTTTAATGAGCCGTCCTAATTCCATTTTTACCATCGATCCTCAATGTCAAGTTTGACTTGAAGCACTGAAAACGTAGCGCACCATCCACATCGTACAGACCAAAATTAGTAAACAAACCTCCAAAAAATCTAAAGATTTCTTTAGAAACCGTATATCAGCAATATGGTTCACTTGTGGTCATGAGACTGTTATTTCACTATCTGTCAGTCTAGGGTGACAGATAGTTTTCCACACACCTGTATATTTACATGGTAGTTATGTTCCACACACCTGTATATTTACATGGTAGTTATGTTCCACACACCTGTATATTTACATGGTAGTTATGTTCCACTCACCTGTATATTTACATGGTAGTTATGTTCCACACACCTGTATATTTACATGGTAGTTATTTTCAACACACCTGTATATTTACATGGTAGTTATGTTCCACACACCTGTATATTTACATGGTAGTTATGTTCCACACACCTGTATATTTACATGGTAGTTATGTTCCACACACCTGTATATTTACATGGTAGTTATGTTCCACACACCTGTATATTTACATGGTAGTTATGTTCCACACACCTGTATATTTACATGGTAGTTATGTTCCGCACACCTGTATATTTACATGGTAGTTATGTTCCACACACCTGTATATTTACATGGTAGTTATGTTCCACACACCTGTATATTTACATGGTAGTTATGTTCCACACACCTGTATATTTACATGGTAGTTATTTTCCACACACCTGTATATTTACATGGTAGTTATGTTCCACACACCTGTATATTTTCATGGTAGTTATGTTCCACACACCTGTATATGTACATGGTAGTTATGTTCCACACACCTGTATATTTACATGGTAGTTATGTTCCACACACCTGTATATTTACATGGTAGTTATGTTCCACACACCTGTATATTTACATGGTAGTTATTTTCAGCACACCTGTATATTTACATGGTAGTTATGTTCCACACACCTGTATATTTACATGGTAGTTATGTTCCGCACACCTGTATATATACATTGTAGTTACATAGGAAGATACAGTGTAATTATAGTGTATAGTAATTACACTTCGTTCCATAGACCAGTTAAACCTGCCGATATTTCGATTTGCATTTGATTTGTACACATGGTAATTGCTTAAGTATCCCCCTGCACCATGTGAAGCACTAGGGACACATACTGTCAAGTGGGATCCCAGAAGCCATTTCTCCCCAGACTTTGCAAAGTATCACCACATCGTGGGTGCTTTTGCATTTGTCCTTATTTCTCCTTCCACCGTTGCAGGTTGAAGAGATTGGATTGGAAGATGAGAATGCTTTCACTGACTCCTCTCTCAGACATGTGCGTTGAAATGGTGTTGGACGGGTGGATTTAAAATGGTGCTGTCATGGTATAAAATGCAGAGAGATTAATACAGGGCGTTTCACAGCCATCGTCTTGCTTTCCTAATCAAGTAACTGGCAGCCCGCGCCCGCCCTGAAATGGGAGTGTGACATTACGTTGACAGTTCAGTCTTTTGGTAACTGTTCCAAGGAAACACAGGCATATGATATCAATCAAATCTGCGTGCTCGGAACACAGTCGAGGTGGACTATTAAAGTGCCACCTTGCCTTCCACGTTGACGCTCTTTACCACGTTGTCATTTCACCACCGTCCGACTACATTTGTCCCGACCCAAATGGGGCTAAATGAGAAATGATTAAACTGGGATATTGTTTGGTGTACATGTGAGATAGTAAACATATCGGGAAAAGATAAGCAACGTGCTCGACTTCATCTTATATAAACCTAGATCTGGTGCTGAATCCTCTTATATAATCAATAGAAAGAACAAGGGACAAACGTATGACACCACTACCACTTGTTGTAAACATATGACACCACTACTACTTGTTGTAAACATATGACATCACTACCACTTGTTGTAAACATATGACACCACTACCTCTTGTTGTAAACATATGACACCACTACCACTTGTTGTAAACATATGACACCACTACCACTTGTTGTAAACATATGACACCACTACCACTTGTTGTAAACATATGACACCACTACCTCTTGTTGTAAACATATGACACCACTACCACTTGTTGTAATCATATGACACCACTACCACTTGTTGTAAACATATGACACCACTACCTCTTGTTGTAAACATATGACACCACTACCGCTTGTTGTAAACATATGACACCACTACCACTTGTTGTAAACATATGACACCACTACCACTTGTTGTAAACATATGACACCACTACTACTTGTTGTAAACATATGACACCACTACTACTTGTTGTAAACATATGACACCACTACCACTTGTTGTAAACATATGACACCACTACCACTTGTTGTAAACATATGACACCATTTCCACTTGTTGTAAACATATAACACCACTACCACTTGTTGTAAACATATAACACCACTACCACTTGTTGTAAACATATGACACCGCTACCTCTTGTTGTAAACATATGACACCACTACCTCTTGTTGTAAACATATGACACCACTACTACTTGTTGTAAACATATGACACCACTTGTTGTAAACATATGACACCACTACCACTTGTTGTAAACATATGACACCACTACCACTTGTTGTAAACATATGACACCACTACTATATGTTGTAAACATATGACACCACTACTACTTGTTGTAAACATATGACACCACTTGTTGTAAACATATGACACCACTACCACTTGTTGTAAACATATGACACCACTTGTTGTAAACATATGACACCACTACCACTTGTTGTAAACATATGACACCACTACCACTTGTTGTAAACATATGACACCACTACCACTTGTTGTAAACATATGACACCACTACCACTTGTTGTAAACATATGACACCACTAACACTTGTTGTAAACATATTACACCACTACCACTTGTTGTAAACATATGACACCACTACCACTTGTTGTAAACATATGACACCACTACAACTTGTTGTAAACATATGACACCACTACAACTTGTTGTAAACATATGACACCACTACCACTTGTTGTAAACATATGACACCACTACCACTTGTTGTAAACATATGACACCACTACCACTTGTTGTAAACATATGACACCACTACCACTTGTTGTAAACATATGACACCACTACCACTTGTTGTAAACATATGACACCACTACTACTTGTTGTAAACAGATAATGCCACTAATACTTGTCATTGCCGTGACAAGTTAGCAAGAGATGTTAACACACTAGCAAAAAATGTAAACCAATTACATCAATGTCAATGTTTTGGTGATTGGCTCTGTGTGGACAGGCAGGCCTAGGTTCGATTAAAATGTTTTCATAATTTCAATCATATGTCAATTGTTTTATGGAAATCCAATTGATCTTATCAGTCATCCAAATCTCATATGAAACATCATTTTGAAGATGAAAGATTTTTTGGGGGGGCTTCTCTCCAGGGGTGTCTGCATAGTGCTGGCTTTTCACCGCAGTACATCTTAATGTGCGTCAGGTCTTACATTTACATTTAAGTCAAGGCTCCATTTAAAAGGCTCCAACGACTGGTGGGAAGGCACCAATCTATTCTTGATCACGTCACCACAGTGAGATTCCGGTCCCTCTCCTTGTTCGGTTGGAGTTCGGCGGTCGACGTCCCCGGCTTTCCAGCTATTGCCAATTCCACTCTTCATTTTCCATTTGTCTTTTTCTTTGTTTTCTACACACCTGGTTTCTATTCCCCAATTACATGTTCATTATTTAACCCTCTGTTTTCCCCATGTTTGTGTGCGTGTTTGTACATAATGTTCAGGTCGTTGTTGGCTGGTATTGTTTGTATATATTCTTCAGGTCGTTACTTGTTGGCTGGTGTTGTTTGTATATAATGTTCAGGTCATTACTTGTTGGCTGGTATTGTTTGTATATAATGTCCAGGTCATTACTTGTTGGCTGGTATGGTTTGTCCATAATGTTCAGGTCGTTGTTGGCTGGTATTGTTTGTATATAATGTTCAGGTTGTTGTTGGCTGGTATTGTTTGTATATAATGTTCAGGTCGTTGTTGGCTGGTATTGTTTGTACATAATGTTCAGGTCGTTGTTGGCTGGTATTGTTTGTATATAATGTTCAGGTCGTTGTTGGCTGGTGTTGTTTGTATATAATGTCCAGGTCATTACTTGTTGGCTGGTATTGTTTGTATATAATGTCCAGGTCATTACTTGTTGGCTGGTATTGTTTGTATATAATGTTCAGGTCGTTGTTGGCTGGTATGGTTTGTCCATAATGTTCAGGTCGTTGTTGGCTGGTATTGTTTGTATATAATGTTCAGGTTGTTGTTGGCTGGTATTGTTTGTATATAATGTTCAGGTCGTTGTTGGCTGGTATTGTTTGTACATAATGTTCAGGTCGTTGTTGGCTGGTATTGTTTGTACATAATGTTCAGGTCGTTGTTGGCTGGTATTGTTTGTATATAATGTCCAGGTCATTACTTGTTGGCTGGTATTGTTTGTATATAATGTCCAGGTCATTACTTGTTGGCTGGTATTGTTTGTATATAATGTCCAGGTCATTACTTGTTGGCTGGTATGGTTTGTCCATAATGTTCAGGTCGATGTTGGCTGGTATTGTTTGCCGGGTTCGTTATTACGCCCGTAATTTACGAGTGACCGGTAATTTCACACACCTTTAGTATTTGTTTTATACTGGTGCTGTTTGTGGATTAAATTACCATGAACACTCATCTCTGCTCTCCTGCGCCTGCTTCCATGCACCAGTTACCCACAGCCTGACAAAACTGTTGGATATCCTAATTCCATTAGGAATTGTACATCGCTTTTGTTTATTTAACCAGGTAGGCTAGTTGAGAACAAGTTCTCATTTGCAACTGCGACCTGGCCAAGATAAAGCAAAGCAGTTTGACACATACAACAACACAGAGTTACACATGGAATAAACAAAACAGTCAATAATACAGTAGAATAAAAGAAAACAAAAAGTCCATATACAGTGAATGCAAATGAGGTAAGATAAGGGAGGTAAGGCAATAAATAGGCCATGGTGGTGAAGTAATTACAATATAGCAATTAAACACTGGAATGGTAGATGTGCAGAAGATTAATGTGCAAGTAGAGATACTGGGGTGCAAAGGAGCAAGATAAATAAACAAATTAATAAATACAGTATGGGGATGAGGTAGATTGGATGGGCTAATTACAGGTGAGCTATGTACAGGTGCAGTGATCCGTGAGCTGCTCTGACAGCTGGGGCTTAAAGTTAGTGAGGGAGGTAAGTCTCCAGCTTTAGGGATTTTTGTAGTTCGTTCCAGTCATTGGCAACAGAGAACTGGAAGGAGAGGCGGCCAAAGGAGGAATTGGCTTTGGGGGTGACCAGCATAATGTGACTTGCAGGCCTAATGTGGACTGTAAACCAGGAGTTTCCTAACACCACTGTGTTGGGGACAACTAGGCCTTCAAAGTAAGGCATTATGATGTATTTAATGTATTGTCATAAAGTGTCATTTCAATGATAACATTCACATAGGTATTTATTAGGTGAACACCACAAGCCTTTTGAAGGAAAGAATTCAACAACCATGACCCTGTCACAAACAAATCCAGTCATTGGTAGTCACGCTATAATTTACTCAAAAACAAAAGGCACCATGGGGAATATACAAATAAGGCTTCCTGTAACAATGTTTTTGTTTAACACTAATAGGAAGTAACTCTAGATCAGGCTGCCTGTTAGAAATCATGAGTATGACAGAAGTGTGCCCTCCATCCGGGATCCGCTCTCCCTTCACCTGGGCACGCCTCCCTCAATCTATGCACTTTGAATATATCGCTGCTTCTATTTAATAAGGGAAAGCCAAAATGGATCTTTATTATGGTGATAATCATTGTATGAGCGTTAGCGCTGGAGATTGTGTGATATTATTGCGGAGCGTTCAGATGGTGATTATTGAGATGCGAATCTATAATATTAGTTTTGAATGATATTTCTGCTTTAAGAAAATAAATCAACTGTGTATTTGTAATCTATCTCTGCCTTGTTAATCCACCCCTGTTGGTAAAGAACCTGTGTACTTTGTAGTTTTTAGTTTTTAGATATTATTGTTTTTTTTAATCAGAGCACCTCACCTCTCCAAAAGGTGGTATAACATGGCAAAATACCTCCAGCCAGGATCCGCTCTCATCCTCCGAGACACACCAACCTTTGTGAATAATGGGACACCGCTGGGCACAGGGTAACACTGGCACAGGGAAATCCCCACCCCAGATAACAAGACACAGTTGGTGCAATCACTGTTAGGTTGACGCATGGCACACAGTCCATCTCTGTCTCTGTTGGCGAGTGGAACGGCTGCAGAAGAGGATCAGAGAAGAAGAGGAGACAAAGGGGGGAAATACAAATACAGAGTTTTTATGCAGGAAATTAAAGTATCTAGTTTATAGCTGCCTGGGATACGCCTCTGGGATTTTATAAGGATTTATTACCAGAAACAACAAATTAACAGAACTACGTCCGGGAAGTTAATAAATCCACCTCTCTCTGATGAAATAGTGGCACAAGTGGTAGTGGTTGTATCTCTTATTTTGGGTGAAAACTGTGAAATTCCAATAAAAATACTATTACAAAAAAAAAAAGAAATAGTGGCACAAGTATACCACACCAGAAAGAGATTATGGTGAATGGCAGGGTTATTCAACTCTGACCCTGTGAGGTCCGGAGCTCGCTGGTATTCTGTTCGACCTGATCGTTAATTACACCCACCTAAATCAGTCTCTGATTAGAGGGCAACAATGAAAAATGGCTTTGAGGTCGGGGGTTGAGTTTGAGGGATGTATGGAATCTATAAAATGGTGATAACAGTCTACTGTCAAAACATATACAATTATGCTGCCGTGAAAATGACCTTGTTAATAACAAGCACTGGCAGATAGATGACAAGTGTAAAAACTCAGTGTTTCAGGAAAACACTGAAACATGAACAACCACCATGTTATGACAGGCGTGATTTCACCATGTTATGACAGGCATTATCTCACCATGTTATGACAGGCATGATCTCACCATGTTATGACAGGCGTTATCTCACCATGTTATTACAGGCATTATCTCACCATGATATGATATGCATTATCTCACCATGTTATGGCAGGCATTATCTCACCATGTTATGACAGGCGTTATCTCACCATGTTATGACAGGCATTATCTCACCATGTTATGATATGCGTTATCTCACCATGATATGACAGGCATTATCTCACCATGTTATGACAGGCATTATCACACCATGTTATGACAGGCATTATCTCACCATGTTATGACACGCATTATCTCACCATGTTATGACAGGCATTATCTCACCATGTTATGACAGGCATTGTCTCACCATGTTATTACAGGCATTATCTCACCATGTTATGATATGCATTATCTCACCATGTTATGACAGGCATTATCTCACCGTGTTATGACAGGCATTATCACACCATGTTATGACAGGCGTTATCTCACCATGTTATGACAGACATGATCTTACCTTGTTATGACAATGCCTGTCATAGCATGGTAAGATAATGCCTGTCATAACAAGGTAAGATCATGCCTGTCATAACATGGTGAGATCATGCCTGTCATAACATGGTGAGATAATGCCTGTCATAGCATGGTAAGATAATGCCTATCTTTCCTTAAATGTATGCCCATGCTACAATCCAAGCAAATCTAACTACATATGTATATAGCTGAATTATTCTGCTCATATAAGGACTATATTAACCAACTCTAAATAGCACATCATGGACGGGTAGAGGATTTTATACTACACAGTAGGTCACAATATGGTACAGTCCAGAACATATCAAAACAAGTCCAATCTACACAGTAGGCCACAATATGGTACAGTCCAGAACATATCAAAACAAGCCCAATCTACACAGTATGGCCACAATATGGTACAGTCCAGAACATATCAAAACAAGCCCAATCTACACAGTAGGCCACAATATGGTACAGTCCAGAACATATCAAAACAAGCCCAATCTGCAGTAGGCCACAATATGGTACAGTCCAGAACATATCAAAACAAGTCCAATCTACACAGTAGGCCACAATATGGTACAGTCCAGAACATATCAAAACAAGCCCAATCTGCAGTAGGCCACAATATGGTACAGTCCAGAACATATCAAAACAAGCCCAATCTACACAGTAGGCCACAATATGGTACAGTCCAGAACATATCAAAACAAGTCCAATCTACACAGTAGGCCACAATATGGTACAGTCCAGAACATATCAAAACAAGTCCAATCTACACAGTAGGCCACAATATGGTACAGTCCAGAACATATCAAAACAAGCCCAATCTACAGTAGGCCACAATATGGTACAGTCCAGAACATATCAAAACAAGCCCAATCTACACAGTAGGCCACAATATGGTACTGTCCAGAACATATCAAAACAAGCCCAATCTCATTGCAATACTATAATCATGATCTACTCCTTGTCATTGTTGGGCTTAGTGAAATTGAAGACAGTAACCACTGAGACGCCTGTATTTTCAGATCAGATGAAATTGAGCCAAATACAATGACGTTAAGAGGTAAAGTCAGATATCTGTCTTGACCTTCAGTTTCATGTTACTGCCAGATATGAGATCACAGAAATGAGATGCACTGATCAATTTCTTAAAGCAGAAAGGGAGATTAATAAAAGTCTTCAAGATATCGATAAGATAGACCGTTTTGTTAAAACAGTAAATAATCATTGGCTCTTTCAAAAACACGATTCCAACATCAAAAAACTCAAATTGGTGCCACATATATCAACATTAGATAAAGTAGTAGCATTGTTTGATTGTAATATATGTTAGTTAAGTAATATCCTGTAATATTTACTATTTACATTATTATTATTATTTTTTTACCTGCATGATGTTAGTTTCAACTCTACCCAATCTACAGGGTTCAGTACAGCTGGTGTCATGGAATCAACACAATGTTGACCTTGAGAATCAGCATTAGTCATCTTGGTTTTGTTTGGGGGAGTATCGGGAGTATAAAATAGATTGATGATGAGGTTCTAATCCAGGCGTGCACTATGCCGCAGTCTTTGAGATAACCTATTGTTCTCCTGTACGCTGAAACACCCGTCCTCTATCCTTTACTCTATTCACACATAAATCTTTATCCAGAAAGTAATTTTGCAAAAAGGCAAAAGCGAAGGATTCTCTTCGGAGCTTGGATCAGAAAAAAAAAGAACAAACGCAACTCAAGGTAATCGTTTGAAAAGAAAAAAACAAAAGATACAATCTCAGCAATGCCTAAGCAATATCGCAGGCATAATTTATACCCTCTTTGTTTTATGAACGTACAGTACTATCGTCATATCAGCGGTCACAAATACTATTTTCTTGTAAGGTTTATTCAAAACTTCATGCCTGCCGTTATGCCTTTGAGGATGAAAATACAAAAGCGACAAAATGAATCCCTCTGAATATTTTTTCAGGCATTCATTTTATGGTTTGGCAACACTTTCCTTGTGGTATGCTATCATTACAGAGAAGAAACTATGCTGAAAACAAGAGTGACATGAAGACATAATCCATTCTAATCGTTCACTGTGCCCTTGTCTCCACAATTTGGTCTCAACAAGGTTCAATAGTTCATTCTTAATTAGTATTATGAAAGTTGGAGCACCATTGATTAATGTGCTCTGGTAAAGAGGGAGCACCATTGATTAATGTGCTCTGGTAAAGAGGGAGCACCATTGATTAATATGCTCTGGTAAAGAGGGAGCACCATTGATTAATATGCTCTGGTAAAGAGGGGTCACCATTGATTAACTTCTTGGAACTCCCCATCCCGGATCCGGGTTTGTGACTAAAGCCTCAGGCTCATTAGCATAACGCAACGTTAACAATTTCTGAAAATCACAAATAAAATGAAAATAATGCGTCTGCTCTCAAGCTTAGCCTTTTCTTAACAACACTGTCATCTCAGATTTTCAAAATATGCTTTTGAACCATAGAAATTGACTAATTTGTGTAAGAGTATGCAAAGCTAGCATAGCATTTTGAGTAGCATTTAGCACGCAACATTTTCACAAAAACCAGATAACCAAATAAATAAAATAATTTACCTTTGAAGAGCTTCTGATGTTTTCAATGAGGAGACTCTCAGTTACATACCAAATGCGCAGTTTTTCCTGAAAGCGTCTGTGTGTAGGAGAAATCGTTCCGTTTTCTACATTGCGTCTGGCTACCAAAACGAACTGACAATTCAGTCACCTACAACGTAAAACTTTTTCCGGATTAACTACATAATATCGACCGAAACATGGCAAACGTTGTTTGGAATCAATCCTCAAGGTGTTTTTTCACATATCTCTTCATTGATATGCAGTTCGTGGAAGCTTGCTTTCCTCTCTGTATCCCATGGAAAAATACTGGCAGGTGACTTTTGCGCACCAATTTCGGCGCAGGACACCGTGCGGACACCTGGTAAATGTGGTCTCTTATGGTCAATCTTCCAATGATCTGCCTACAAATACGTCACAATGCTGCAGACACCTTGGGGAAACGACAGAAAGGGCAGGCTCATTCCTCTCGCATTCACAGCCATATAAGGAGACAATGGAAAACAGAGCCTCAAAAATCCTGCTCATTTCCTGGATGCCGTCTCATCTTGGTTTTGCCTGAAGCTCACGTTCTAGGGCACGCACAGAAAATATCTTGGTAGTTCTGGACACGTCAGAGTGTTTTCTTTCGAATGATATCAATTATATGCATAGTCGAGCATCTTTTTGTGACAAAATATCTTGTTTAAAACGGGAACGTTTTTCATCCAAAAATGAAATAGCGCCCCCGAGCATCAACAGGTTAATGTGCTCTGGTAAAGAGGGGTCACCATTGATTAATATGCTCTGGTAAAGAGGGAGCACCATTAATTAATATGCTCTGGTAAAGAGGGGTCACCATTGATTAATATGCTCTGGTAAAGAGGGGTCACCATTGATTAATGTGCTCTGGTAAAGAGGGAGCACCATTGATTAATGTGCTCTGGTAAAGAGGGAGCACCATTGATTAATGTGCTCTGGTAAAGAGGGAGCACCATTGATTAATATGCTCTGGTAAAGAGGGGTCACCATTGATTAATATGCTCTGGTAAAGAGGGGTCACCATTGATTAATGTGCTCTGGTAAAGAGGGAGCACCATTGATTAATGTGCTCTGGTAAAGAGGGAGCACCATTGATTAATGTGCTCTGGTAAAGAGGGGTCACCATTGATTAATGTGCTCTGGTAATAAAAGCAATAGGACTCTGACACTGCAGAGAAGTGGGTTATTCTATACTGAGAAACAAAATGGAGGTCCCACTTTACAATAAATGTCCTGTAAGTACTAAGTATCAATGTGTACCTACACGGTACCCATGTATGCTATAATAAACATGTCAATTCATATGTAGTAAATACATTACTGCAGTTACCTTTACCTCAAGCCCTTACCCTACGTTCCGTACAATCTATGTGTAGATAGTTAAAATACTGGTACAATAATGAGAATACTGTAACAATCTCAAGAAATGCCATTGTGTGACTGGTAATTGCTGTTTTTAAGTATCAGCCATTGACCAACCCTACAGGTGGTGGAAATACATTTTGGGTAAACAGCGGAGTGCCGTGAGATATGCCACTCAGAGAATACCAAACAACACCCGAGGAATGTCTGGAGGTGAGCAGAAAGTGAGAAAAAAAAGACTTCACGTGTTTCTGTCAATAAAATAACCTGTCAGCTTCCAAAAGCTAATAAACACCTGTCAAAAAGTTAGGAACCGCCTGGCATGCGTCTTTCCCCCCTACAGAAATCAAAAACCACAGAGAGATATATATTTTTTTATTGTGTTCCTTTTCTATTTTATGTATCCATTCTTGTTTTATGTCTCCAGCCATAAAGCAAACCAAGCAAACAGCATTTCCTCAGAGTTTTTTTTTTTTAATATGTCATCTGCTGAGCAGTGCTACAGAGTATTACTTCCATAGCCTTAGGGTGCCTGTGTGATCCACACTTGGAGAGAGCCACGGAGACCTATCAGAGATAAAAATGTTATGTTATTACAAAGCTTATTTTCCCGACGGAATGCAAATGACTTGAATTAAAGCGAGTTATTAAACAAATAAAACAGGAGAACATAAATTTCACGACAATGTTTGCTACGCGGCGCTCGTTTCTTCTCTCCTGAATAACTTGGATTTCCCCGGGCGCACATCCTGTTGCAATCAATGGCAAAATTCCTGGGCCTCCATGTTGGTTAACCTCAGACCGTGGTTCCTAGGCCTCCATGTTGGTTAACCTCAGACCGTGGTTCCTAGGCCTCCATGTTGGTTAACCTCAGACCGTGGTTCCTGGGCCTCCATGTTGGTTAACCTCAGACCGTGGTTCCTGGGCCTCCATGTTGGTTAACCTCAGACTGTGGTTCCTGGGCCTCCATGTTGGTTAACCTCAGACCGTGGTTCCTGGGCCTCCATGTTGGTTAACCTCAGACCGTGGACCCTGGGCCTCCATGTTGGTTAACCTCAGACCGTGGTTCCTGGGCCTCCATGTTGGTTAACCTCAGACCGTGGTTCCTGGGCCTCCATGTTGGTTAGCATCAGACCGTGGTTCCTGGGCCTCCATGTTGGTTAACCTCAGACCGTGGTTCCTGGGCCTCCATGTTGGTTAACCCCAGACCGTGGTTCCTGGGCCTCCATGTTGGTTAACCTCAGACCGTGGTTCCTGGGCCTCCATGTTGGTTAACCTCAGACCGTGGTTCCTGGGCCTCCATGTTGGTTAACCTCAGACCGTGGTTCCTGGGCCTCCATGTTGGTTAACCTCAGACCATGGTTCCTGGGCCTCCATGTTGGTTAACCTCAGACCGTGGTTCCTGGGCCTCCATGTTGGTTAACCTCAGACCGTGGTTCCTGGGCCTCCATGTTGGTTAACCTCAGACCGTGGTTCCTGGGCCTCCATGTTGGTTAGTATCAGACCGTGGTTCCTGGGCCTCCATGTTGGTTAACCTCAGACCGTGGTTCCTGGGCCTCCATGTTGGTTAACCTCAGACCGTGGTTCCTGGGCCTCCATGTTAGTTAACCTCAGACCATGGTTCCTGGGCCTCCATGTTGGTTAATCTCAGACCGTGGTTCCTAGGCCTCCATGTTGGTTAACCTCAGACCGTGGTTCCTGGGCCTCCATGTTGGTTAACCCCAGACCGTGGTTCCTGGGCCTCCATGTTGGTTAGCATCAGACCGTGGTTCCTGGGCCTCCATGCTGGTTAACATCAGACCATGGTTCCTGGGCCTCCATGTTGGTTAGCATCAGACCGTGGTTCCTGGGCCTCCATGTTGGTTAACATCAGACCATGGTTCCTGGGCCTCCATGTTGGTTAACCTCAGACCGTGGTTCCTGGGCCTCCATGTTGGTTAACCTCAGACCGTGGACCCTGGGCCTCCATGTTGGTTAACCTCAGACCGTGGTTCCTGGGCCTCCATGTTGGTTAACGCCAGACCGTGGTTCCTGGGCCTCCATGTTGGTTAACCTCAGACCGTGGTTCCTGGGCCTCCATGTTGGTTAACCTCAGACCGTGGTTCCTGGGCCTCCATGTTGGTTAACCTCAGACCGTGGTTCCTGGGCCTCCATGTTGGTTAACCTCAGACCATGGTTCCTGGGCCTCCATGTTGGTTAACCTCAGACCGTGGTTCCTGGGCCTCCATGTTGGTTAGCATCAGACCGTGGTTCCTGGGCCTCCATGTTGGTTAACCTCAGACCGTGGACCCTGGGCCTCCATGTTGGTTAACCTCAGACTGTGGTTCCTGGGCCTCCATGTTGGTTAACCTCAGACCATGGTTCCTGGGCCTCCATGTTAGTTAACATCAGACCGTGGTTCCTGGGCCTCCATGTTGGTTAACCCCAGACCGTGGTTCCTGGGCCTCCATGTTGGTTAACCCCAGACCGTGGTTCCTGGGCCTCCATGTTGGTTAACCTCAGACCGTGGTTCCTGGGCCTCCATGTTGGTTAACCTCAGACCGTGGTTCCTGGGCCTCCATGTTGGTTAACCTCAGACCGTGGTTCCTGGGCCTCCATGTTGGTTAACCTCAGACCGTGGTTCCTGGGCCTCCATGTTGGTTAACCTCAGACCGTGGTTCCTGGGCCTCCATGTTGGTTAACCTCAGACCGTGGTTCCTGGGCCTCCATGTTGGTTAACCTCAGACCGTGGTTCCTGGGCCTCCATGTTGGTTAACCTCAGACCGTGGTTCCTGGGCCTCCATGTTGGTTAACCTCAGACCATGGTTCCTGGGCCTCCATGTTGGTTAACCTCAGACCGTGGTTCCTGGGCCTCCATGTTGGTTAACCTCAGACCGTGGACCCTGGGCCTCCATGTTGGTTAACCTCAGACCGTGGTTCCTAGGCCTCCATGTTGGTTAACCTCAGACCGTGGACCCTGGGCCTCCATGTTGGTTAACCTCAGACCGTGGTTCCTGGGCCTCCATGTTGGTTAGCATCAGACCGTGGTTCCTGGGCCTCCATGTTGGTTAACCTCAGACCGTGGTTCCTGGGCCTCCATGTTGGGCTGACTTTGTGTTTGAGTTGACTGTTTTCTGACCTTGTTGTTCATTTCCAGTCATTGTCCTGAACATCATCAGCTCTTCTTGGTTGGTTCTCCCTTCCGAATTAGTGTCCAAGTAGTCATTTGTACTACTGCTAATGTCCATGTGTTATTGAAGGTCACTAAGATTCATGTTATACCCTTTTCACACTACTGAGCTGTGCCAAACAGAGCTGGACTACACTAGCCTGGTTGTGCATCCAGAACAGTATAGTCTGGGTCAGCACAATATTGTGAAAAGGATATTGATGTTAAACTTTAAAAAAAAAAATCTTATCTGTGCCTGTTTCGATCAGTTGTCATGGGTTTGAACAATTGTATGTTATCATTTTAGATCGCTGAAGAAATCGTTTATATTAAAGTATTTTTGCTCACTACAATGCACGTTTAGTCCCTGTGAATTAACATAATCTGCTTGCAAATGCTCAGATATCGCCGAAACACATTTTCTCAGATATCACTGAAATACACTGAAATACATTTTCTCAGATATCACTGAAACACATTGACTCACTTCAATCAAAATGTGTCACCTTACTAATTCTACTTTCAAAAGAGAACATCTTTTCAGTTCCACTTTTATCTTTTTAATTGTCTCGGAAGGAATGTTAGTTATTATTCATATTGTCAATAATAGTAGCCAAATTCAAAGGGAAGAAGAGGCTGTTTGACTACAAAGAGTGATATGTACAGTAATATTAATTTAGCAGATACAAAGACCACCATATTCTGCTGATATTGAAACATTGCATGTGCGAGTTTGGATTGGGCATGTGTGGGTTTGTATGTAAGATACGAGATGGCTGACAATAGAGCTGTAATGAAACAAAAGCAGAGGGCTGCATTACAAATGGCCCTGGCAGAAATTAATGTTCAAGTAGCAAGAAAGGGATGAAAGGAAAATAAGAGTGTGAGAGAGAGAACGAGAGAGACAGAGAGAGAGAGAAAGAGAGAGACAGAGAGAGAGAGAAAGAGAGAGACAGAGAGAAAGTGAGAGAGAGAAAGTGAGAGAGAAATATATAGAGAGAGAGATAAAGAAAAAGTGAGAGAGAAATATATATATTGAGCGAGAGAGAAAGAAAAAGTGAGAGAGAGAGAGAGAGAGAGAGAGAGAGAGAGAGAGAGAGAGAGAGAGAGAGAGAGAGAGTGTGGTGGGGGGCAAGAAGTTCCAGCGCATCAATCCTTTCAGCCAGCTGTCCAAGGTGACATTTCATTAGTACAATTTGTCAATAGAGAAATCGTCCGGAGAGAGGAGAGGAGAGGGGAGGGAGTGAGAGGAGGAGAAGAAGAGAGGGATGATATAGACAGGGAGAGGTTCGTGTGGAAGTTTAAAAAAAAGGTGCAGTCTTTTTTCATTAGAACCATCCTGAATCCAGCCTACGGAGTTGACCAACAGCAAGTCAAATGAGAGGAGAGGGAGCCCCTCTCCCATCTTTAAACTCTATTAATCATTAATCCTCTCATCCTCTCGCTTTCCCTGCATGTCTCCTTCGTCCCCATGCCGCCATGTCTCTGCCCAGGTTTCGAATTCCAACCTGCCTTTCCTTTGTTTCCTCTTCTTCTAGAGCTGCGTGACGGATGCATTTCAAGGAAAATCAGGGCCATAACGACTCCTGACATTTCCCACATCGTCCTCATCCATCAATTAACAAGTTTACAATAAGTGGGGAGATGGATATGGCAGAATAAGGCTGGACTGGGCACCGAGATGATTCACTCAGGGGAGTCGGTGGGGTTTTTGGTTGCCACGGCGACTCCTGTCCTCCTCGACCTGTGTAGAACTGGCAGTGAGGACAGGAGTGGGCGAAGGCATGCAGCTATTCTTCTTGGAATGTTCCAGAACACTTGAGTTACAAGAGGGAACAACAACTACAAGTACAGTGTCTTCAGAAAGTATTCACACCCCTTGAGGTTTTCCACATTTTGTTGTGTTACAGCCTGCATTTAAAAATGGATTAAATTTAGATTTTGGCTCACTGACCTACACACAATGCCCCCCATAATGTCAAAATGGAATTCTGTTTTTAGAAATGTTTGTTAAATGAAGGTCTGAAATATCTTCAGTCAATCAGTATTCCACCCCTTTTCTATGGCAAGCCTAAATAAGTTAATGAGTACAACATTTGCTTAACAAGCTACATAATAAGTTTCATGGTCTCACTCTGTGTACAATAATAGTGTTTAATATTATTTTTGAATGACTACCTCATCTCTGTAACCCACACATATAATTATCTGTAAGGTCCCTCAGTCGAGCAGGGAATTTCAAATAACAGATTCTACCACAAAGACCAGGGAGGTTTTCCAATGCCTCGCAAAGAAGGGCACCTTTTGGTAGATGGGTATAAGAAAAAAAGCAGACATTGAATATCCCATTGATCATGGTGAAGTTATTAATTACACTGTGGATGGTGTATCAATACACCCAGTCACTACAAAGATACAGGCGTCCTTCTTAACTCAGTTGCCGGAGAGGAAGAAAACTGCCCAGGGATTTCACCATGAGGCCTATGGTGACTTTAAAACAGTTACAAAGTTTAATGGCTGTGATAGGAGAACACTGAGGATGAATCAACATCATTGTAGTTACTCCACAATACTAACCTAAATGACAGAGTGAACAGAAGGAAACCTGTACAGAAGAAAATGTTCCAAAACATGCTTCCTGTTTGCAACAAGACACTAAAGTAAAACTGCAAACATTTTGAAAATGAAATTAACTTCATGTCCTGAATACAAAGTATTACGTTTGGGGTCAATCCAACACATCACTGAGTACCACTCTTCATATTATCAAGCAAGGTGGTGGCTGCATCATGTTATGGGTATGCTTGTCATCGGCAAGGTCTAAGGAGTTTTTTAGGATAAAAGGAAACAGAATAGAGTTAAGCACAAGCAAAATCATAGAGGATTTTGTCTGCTTTCCAACAGACACTGGGAGACAAATTTACATTTCAGCAGGACAATAACCTAAAACACAAGGCCAAGTAAACATTGTAGTTGCTTACCAACATGACATTGAATGTTCCTGAGTGGCCTAGATAAAGTTTTGACTTAAATTGGCTTGGAAATCTATGGCAGGCAAGACTTGAAAAGGGCTGTCTAGCGATGTTCAACAACCAACTTGACAGATCTTGAAGAATAATGTGGAACTATTGTATAATCTATGTGTGCAATGCTCTTAGAGACATACCCAGAAAGACTCACAGCTGTAATCGTTGCCAAAGGCGATTCTAACACACGTTGACTCAGGGGTGAGAATACTTCTGTAAATTAGATATTTCAGTATTTAATTTTCAATAAATTAGCACGTTTTCACATTGTCATTATGGGGTATTGTGTGTAAATGGGTGAGAGAAAACATATATTTAAGAAATGTTGAATTCAGGCTGTGACAAAACAAAATGTGGAAGAAGGCATGGAGTGTGAAATCCCTTCTGAAGGAACTATACATAACATTTGAGCTCAGCGATATATTGAGGGAACAAGATATTGCACAAGGGGTCAACACATATCATATTGTTGACGGTTGTTTATTTTGGATGTGCAAGATAATGCCTCTACTGAAACAATGGTAGAACAGTCCTAGTAACTTTATTTTCTGGAGATGATGATCTTCTTGAATGTACCCCTTCAAGTAAAGCTCCCCCTTTTACTTTACATATCTGCTATTTTATCACCATTTAACACATTTCATAGTAATCTGAGACGTTAGCGTTTCCTATATAATCATATCTTACTCTTTCTGACTTGAGTTATCATTAGTGGTCTAATTGCCTAGGTTTGGCATGCAATCATAACCATCTAGCATGCTCATAAATGGCCACTCTCAGTCTGATTTCATTTCCTAACTTTTAACCCTTAACTGTCCTCAGCAACCCAGAGCCCATTTAGCCCTAATCCCACTTCCTCCTCAATCCAAGCTCAATGGCGTTCAATGTTGCTCTCCATCGACTGCATTTAAAAACTGCTAGTGCTATGAATCCAGCAAGATGCACTATACTGCTAGCGTTGTGAAGCCATTTAGATCCACATCAGAGGAGGCAAGAGGGATAAAATGTGTTTCTTTTCCAAGTGTGGGAATGGAATATCTCACAGTGCTGTGTTGAGACAAGATACTTTTTTCCTGCCTTTCATGTCGCTCCAAGATGGTTATTTTCTCCACTTGGTGATCATGCCCAATGGGAGCCTCTCATCGCTGAGATCAATGGGAGCCTCTCGCCGCTGAGATCAATGGGAGCCTCTCGCCTCTGAGATCAATGGGAGCCTCACCGCTGAGCCCAATGAGAGCCTCTCACCGCTGAGCCCAATGAGAGCCTCTCGCCGCTGAGACCAATGGGAGCCTCGCCGCTGAGACCAATGGGAGCCTCTCACTGCTGAGCCCAATGAGAGCCTCTCACCGCTGAGCCCAATGAGAGCCTCTCACCGCTGAGCCCAATGAGAGCCTCTCACCGCTGAGCCCAATGAGAGCCTCTCACCGCTGAGCCCAATGAGAGCCTCTCACCGCTGAGCCCAATGAGAGCCTCTCACCGCTGAGCCCAATGAGAGCCTCTCTTTGCTGAGGCCAATGAGAGCCTCTCTTTGCTGAGACAAATGAGAGCCTCTCTTTGCTGAGACAAATGAGAGCCTCTCTTTGCTGAGGCCAATGAGAGCCTCTCTTTGCTGAGTCCAATGAGAGCCTCTCATTGCTGAGACCAATGGGAGCCTCTCTTTGCTGAGACCAATGAGAGCCTCTCTTTGCTGAGACCAATGAGAGCCTCTCATCGCTGAGACCAATGAGAGCCTCTCATCGCTGAGACCAATGAGTGCCTCTCATCGCTGAGCCCAATGAGAGCCTCTCATCGCTGAGACCAATGAGAGCCTCTCATCGCTGAGACCAATGAGAGCCTCTCATCGCTGAGACCAATGAGAGCCTCTCATCGCTGAGACCAATGAGAGCCTCTCATTGCTGAGCCCAAAGAGAGCCTCTCTTTGCTGAGACCAATGAGAGCCTCTCTTTGCTGAGACCAATGAGAGCCTCTCATCGCTGAGATCAATGGGAGCCTCTCGCCTCTGAGATCAATGGGAGCCTCGCCGCTGAGACCAATGGGAGCCTCTCACTGCTGAGCCCAATGAGAGCCTCTCACCGCTGAGACCAATGAGAGCCTCTCACCGCTGAGACCAATGAGAGCCTCTCTTTGCTGAGACCAATGAGAGCCTCTCATTGCTGAGACCAATGAGAGCCTCTCATTGCTGAGACCAATGGGAGCATCTCCTCGCTGAGATCAGGCCTTTATTAACAGATAAAAATGCCAAACAAAACAGACCCAGCTTTTTGGGCAGTTTTTGTCCTAAATTGACTAAGGTACGGGAAAAGCTGAAAGTCCTTTTGGGGTAATTAATATTTTTGGGGTAAACAAACACAGCACTCTAACTTGCTATTTTGGAGCGGTCACCACTGTATATTGTGCACATTCTGCATTACTTGACTGTCGCTAAATTATAATTAAATGGTGATGATCAAAATTAGTGTGCAAGATTTCCACCTTCCTGAGTAGAACCCTCACCTTTAAGTATTAATGAACATTGACAATTATGAGGAAAGCAAAAGCTCTTCAATCATGCTTTGTTTATGAGCGATGGAAAGTCTTTGGAGTGGACCCCATAATATTGAGACATAAAGAGAGAGACAGAGAGAGAGAGAGAGAGAGAGAGAGGCAGGTTATTGGTGTTTGTGTGGGTGAGACAGACAGACAGACAGAGAGAGACGGACAGAGAGAGACGGACAGAGAGAGAGAGGCAGGTGATTGGTGTTTGTGTGGGTGAGACAGACAGACAGACAGACAGACAGACAGACAGACAGACAGACAGACGGACAGAGAGAGACGGACAGAGAGAGACGGACAGAGAGAGACGGACAGAGAGAGACGGACAGAGAGAGACGGACAGAGAGAGAGAGAGAGAGAGAGAGATGGACAGAGAGAGATGGTCAGAGAGAGAGAGAGAGAGATGCAGGTGATTGGTGTTTGTGTGGGTGAGACAGACAGACAGAAAGACAGACAGACAGACAGCCAGACAGACAGACAGACAGACAGACAGAAACCAACAGAGAGAGGCGGACAGAGCGAGACAGAGAGAGAGAGAGAGAGAGAGAGAGAAACAGAGAGAGACAGACAGAGAGAGAAAGAGACAGACAGAGAGAGACAGAGACAGACAGAGAGAGAAAGAGACAGACAGAGAGAGACAGCACCATAGACATTTACCATCATTTTCTGAACTTGGAAACAACATGTAAAAAAGTATTATATTTTCAATGCAGTTCTGCACGTACATGCTTGACAGAGATCTATTTTAAACAGTGTTGGCACACGGGCTAAATTCTTGATTTTAATCCAATTAGACTATATTTATTTAAAATATGCAAATCATTTGGTTGAGAAGCTAATCAACTAATCAGCACTATGCCACAATGCCACATAACACAAGAAACCATTTAATAACCTAATAATATTACATAACAAATGCAGAAAATGTCTGTCAAGACTATCATCATTATGTTACAACCATTAAAAAAACGACTGTCATTCTACTTGAAGTAATACATCGTTACCATTAAGATGGGTTTCATGTTTTTCATTGTTATGAATTAATCCAAGAAACCTCATTGAATGTCACATGCATTGAGTTATCCATGTATATTATACAGACTGTCACCTTAATTTGATCACCCTGTTACAGGATAACTTTCCTGCAACTTGTAGTGTTTAGAAAAGGTTTAAAAAAGCTTCTCCACTTTGACATTCCAGACTGCATTTTCTCTGTACCAACCTTTTACAAAAATGTCCATTCATTATAATAATTCACATTTCCCAGTGCTGCAGGATTATTTTCATGCAGTTGCAAACCGGCTCCAATTACGCTCCTACACCTGCCCACAAAGATGTACAATTTAACATGTGGTGTTATCTACTAATTTAGTACGTTATGATGTTATCTACAAATTTAATATGTTCTGGTATATCTACTAATTTAATATGTTTTGGTTTTATTTACCAATTTAACATGTTGTGGTGTTAGCTACTAATTTAACGTATGTTAGCTACTAATTAAACATTTTTTTATTTTACCTTTATTTAACTAGGCAAGTCAGTTAAGAACAAATACTTATTTTCAATGACGGCCTAGGAACAGTGGGTTAACTGCCTGTTCAGGGGCAGAACAACAGATTTGTACCTTGTCAGCTCAGGGGTTTGAACTTGCAACCTTCTGGTTGCAAGTTCCAACACTCTAACCACTAGGCTACCCCAGTTATGGTGTTATCTACTAATTTAACATGTTGTGGTGTTATCTACTAATTTAACATGTTGTGGTGTTATATTGTTATCTACTAATTTAACATGTTGTGGTGTTATCTACTGATTTAACATGTTGTGGTGTTATCTACTCATTTAACATGTTGTGGTGTTATCTACTCATTTAACATGTTGTGGTGTTATCTACTCATTTAACATGTTGTGGTGTTATCTACTCATTTAACATGTTGTGGTGTTATCTACTAATTTAACATTATGGTGTGTCTACAGTATCTTTCCACATAATATATATGTGTAATAATATAATTTCCACTTGATTTGAAATGTTGCAGATGTGAATTAGAGGGGGGAGACAGATCTGGTGAGAGACAGATTGGAAGGTCCCAGTGTGGGTATCAAACCCATGCCCAAAGGGCCAATGTGTGCTGAGGAGTTGGCAGCACTACCACTGGCACCGACAAAACAGTGTATTCATACACAAGCTATGAATTCTGTATTAGTGATGTTTGGTTGTTGTTGTATTGAAGAGCGATTATCGATTGAAAAATCCTATTGTTTGAGAAATCCTTGATAATCCACGAACAACACCATCTTTGTCCAGACCAGGAAAAAAAGATGAACTTCAGAGACTTCCTAACAATAATAAATAGTTGTAGCTCTTCCTTCTTTTGAAATGTATCAATGCGCGTGTGAAGCATACCACTCAAATGTACTTAATAGTGATTTGCGTGTGATTTCCAACGATAATCCTCAAGGTTTCCTATCCTGTGACATTCACTCTAGCCGCTGTGTGACCTTTGAGATACACGCGTGACGCGGTCTAGTGGAGCAATTTACCCATGATGCCTGTGTGATTACAGCGAAACACCGCTCAACGAAGCCATCCGTATCCATCCCAACCTGACACAAAGACGTGCTCCTATCAAAATAACTTTCTTGTCAAAAAGGTTTATTGATAACGTTTTTTCAATACTCCATTTAGACCACAACACTCAAGGGGAAGATAATATGCAAACTTCCCACAAGCCTGTTTTAGAGGCCTTTGAATGTGCACTCAGTGTATTTTCAGCCAAACATGACAACAGGATAATGCAGAAGTCAGAAATGGAAGCCTCTTTCAGTGTTTTCACAAAGCATTAGGCCACCATTACAAGTCTTGTGAATGTCTGAAGTGAGAAATGATCCCAAAGCCTTCTCGAAGGCCCCGAAGATTCATTGTGCATTGCCAAATTAGGTTGATTCATTTTGCATTTTGTGGATTGTCTGGTTATCTGCTCATCTTATTATCTGGTTATCTGTGTCAAAATATATGAGCATGAAAATAATTTCATCCACTTGTGTAGACACGAGTCGTGGTGATCAAATGCAAAAATGCCTTAATCCGTCTGTTAGGCAAATGGCCATTTCAGTTTCCTCTGTTGCAATTTCGAGAAAATGGCCAGTCTTGGTGAAGCAGAAACCACGGTTTTCTACAACATAACTATCAACTGCCGCATTTACAGGTAACACATTTGTGGTCGTTATAAAAAGTGACAGTTGGAAGTTGGAAGTTATTCAGAATGGTACTTACTCGGTGTGTTTTATGTAGAGCAACATTGATATTACAATTGAAGGAGGGAAAAGCGGATTACTGATAAGAGTAAATAACCCTGTCACTTTTCGATGGGTATCAGGGCTGCATTTTGCTGTGACTGGCGTTGTAAAAGCTCACTTTGGTGCCGGTGACAAGGTGTTGCTATGGATACCTGTAAGTGAGCAGCCTTTCAGCATATCCATGTACAGTTTACACAAAGACTGAAATATATTCTTGCCCTTTTTCCGTAGAATAACAAAGTCATAGAGACACGGTAGAGAACATAGTTTTTTATTATTACCTTATCTGCATGATAATACCATACGATTAAAATGACCATAAATGCATGATATTATCATACCTTTTTGATATTGCGATACTTCAATGGTGCTACCATTCCTGCACGATACACCATTGAATGTATCATAGTACTAAATCAACAACTTTCGATGCACATATATCTCCCACTCTATAAATACAGTTGTTTAATATATCGTCCCAGTCCAAAGTTTGGACACACCTACTCATTCAAGGGTTTTTTATTTATTTGTACTATTTTCTACATTGTAGAATAATAGCGAAGATATCAAACTCTGAAATAACACATGGAATCATGTAGTAACCCAAAAAGTGTCAAACAAATCCAAATATATTTTCAATTTTACATTCTTCAAAGTAGCCACCCTTTTGATGACAGCTTTGAACACGTTTGACATTCTCTCAACCAGCTTCACCTGGAATGCTTTTCCAACCGTCTTGAAGGAATTCCCATATATGCTGAGCACTTGTTGGCTGCTTTTCCTTCACTCTGCGGTCCAACTCATCCCAAACCATCTCTATTGGGTTGAGGTCGGGTGATTGTGGAGGCTAGGTCATCTGATGCAGCACTCCATCACTCTCATTCTTGGTCAAATAGCCCTTACAAAGCCTGGAGGTGTTTTGGGTAATTGTCTTGTTGAAAAACAAATGATAGTCCCAATAAGCACAAACCAGATCGGATGGCGTGTCGCTGCAGAATGCTGTGGTAGCCATGCTGGTTATGTGTGCCTTGAATTCTAAATAAATCACCAACAGTGTCACCAGCAAAGCACCCCCACACCATCACACCTCCTCCATGCTTCACGGTGGGTACCACAATTACCTACTCTGCGTCTCACAAAGACACGGCGGTTGGAAACAAAAATCTCAAATTTGGACCAGGCCAATGGACCAAAGGACAGATTTCCGCTGGTCTCATGTTCATTGCTTGTGTTTCTTGGCCCAAGCAAGTCTATTCTTCTTGTCGGTGTCCTTTAGTAATGGTTTCTTAGCAGCAATTCAACCATGAATTGTTCCTAGGCCGTCATTGAAAATAAGAATTTGTTCTTAACTGACTTGCCAAGTTAAAGGTAAAATAAATAAAATGAAGGTTTGATTTACACAGTCTCCTCTGAACAGTTGATGTTGAGATGTGTCTGTTACTTGAACTCTGTGATGCATTTATTTTGGCTGCAATTTCTGAGGTTGGTAACTCTAATGAAATTATCCTCTGCAGGAGAGGTAACTCTGGGTCTTTCTTTCCTGTGGCGGTCTTCATGGGAGCCATGTTTCATCATAGTGCTTGATGGTTTTTGCGACTACACTTGAAGAAACTTAAAAGTTTCTGTTCTTGCCATAATATGGACGGCTAACTTCTGTATACCGCCCATACCTTCTCACAACACAATTGATTGGCTCAAATGCTTTAAGAAGGAAAGAAATCCCACAAATTAACTTTTAACAAGGCACACCTGTTAATTGAAATGTATTCCAGGTGAATACCTCATGAACATGGTTGAGAGAATACCAAGCGTGTACAAAGCTGTCATCAAGGCAAAGGGTGACTACTTTGAAGAATTTCAATTATAAAATATAAAACACTTTTTTTGGTTAGTACATTATTCCATATGTGTCATTTCATAGTTTTGATGATCTTAACTATTATTCTACACGTCATGAAAACATTTAGTAAAAACAAAGAAAAACCCTTGAATGAGCAGGTGTGTCCAAACTTTCGACTGCTACTGTACTATATATCGGAAACATGTCACTCGACAACCACTTCATACAGTGAAAGTTCACTTAAAAATAAAGTTTTGTCAGACATTTGTCAGACTTCACATGTGGTCTAATAAATCACACAGCACTGTATGTATGACATTGTCTTTGCCCTAATTGCTTCAATGTAATAAAGTAGTTCAAAACAACATTATATTACCTTCACAATGTTCATAATCAGGTCAAATGCAAAGTCACAATAAACTATGTCTACATAACACACATTCAAATTATTGGCTTTGGCTATTTCACACTTGTTGCTGACAGGTGTGTAATTAAGTGATGATGTTTTAGAAACTGGAGTTTGGAGGATATATTGGCACGGCAAACCGCATTATCACTTTTATACAACGGGTTACCGACTTATTCAAATAATGATAGACATGTTTTCATTAAAAACTTTATCTTGATAAATGTATTAAAACTATTTCATCCTTCCACAAGATAGTCCTGACACAAATCTAGGGTTGCTACCGAAGCCAGCTGGTCGTTCATTTGATCAGTTCGGCTACCCTTATCCATTGCTCGCTAGCTAGCCAACTACAGCTAACTTACAGTCAAACAGAGCAGCCAGAATAACAATGAAGTAGCTCCATTTGCATTTGTTTAAGCTGTTTTCTAGTGACATTTATTTGGATACATCCATAACAATTAGCTAATGATGCACGATTTTACCTGACGTAGAACAAAGGGTCTCTCTTGTCAGGACACTGTTGTTGAAGAGCTAATCAACAACACAGCTAACTCAATCACTTCAAGCTGAAGCTAGAAAGACCTCAAACTAGCTTAATTTAATTTTACCTGTTTTCTACTGATAGTTCTATTTATATCTCCATAAAAAATTATGTTGATTCATGATTTTGACTGGCTGTGAAAAGCTGCCTGCTCGTCTGTCTCGTTCCGACTCCCGACATTATTACTATACATTGACAGGCTGAGAAACGCTGTCCTGTCTGTCTCCTCCCCCCAACACGTTCATTACTATGGGACAGTTGGAGATCGAATATGAATATCAAAACAATGTTGCAAATGTCGGAGAGACAGACAGCAAGGTTTATACAAATCACCTCTGTTGAAAACTAGTTAGTCTAAAAGAAATGTGAGATAACGTCTAGATGCTTTTTATAGCGGAGATCAAGTTTATAAATTGCCTGGCTGGGCTGACGAGACAGTGAATAGAATGCGGTTTTAACCAATCAACGTTCAGGATTAGACCCACCTGTTGTATAAAATCGAGCACACAGACATGCAATATCCTTAGACAAACATTGGCAGTAGAATGGCCCATACTAAAGAGCTCAGTGACTTTCAACGTGGCACAATCATAGGATGCCACCTTTCAAACAAGTCAGGTCATCAAATTTCTGCCTTGCTAGAGCTGCCCTTGTCAACTGTAAGTGTTGTTATTGTGAAGTGTAAACGTCTAGGAGCAACAACGGCTGAGCCAAGAAGTGGTAGGCCACACAAGCTTACATAAATCGACTGTTCGTTGGTATCTTAATGAAACAGTTTTCCATGGCCGAGAAGCTGCACACAAGCATATGATCACCATGCTCAGTGACAAGCATCGGCTGGAGTGGTGTAAAGCTTACCGTCATTGGACTCTGGAGCAATGGGTGAATCACGCTTCACCATCTGGCAGTCTGACAGACGAATCTGGGTTTGGAGGATTCCAGGAGAACGCTACTTGCCCGAATGCATAGTACCAATTGTAAAGTTTGGTGGAGGAAGGAATAATGGTCTTGGGCTATTTTTCATGGTTCGGGTCCCTTAGTTCCAGTGAAGGGAAATATTAACACTACAGCATGAAATGACATTCTAGATTATTCTGTGCTCCCAACTGTGTGGCAACAGTTTGGGGAAGGCCCTTTTCTGTTCCAGTAGACAACGCCCCTGTGCACAGAGCGAGGTCAATACAGAAATGGTTTGGTCGAGATCAGTGTGGTAGAACTTAACTGGCCTGCACAGAGCCAGGACCGCAAGCCCATCGGAACCTTTGGGATGAATTGCAATGCTTACTGCGAGCCAGGCCTAATCTCCCAACATCAGTGGCCGACCTCACTAATGCTCTTGTGGCTGAAGGGAAGCAAGTCCCCGCAGCAATGTTCCAGCATCTAGTGGAAAGCCTTCCCAGAAGAGTGGAGGCTGTTATATCAGCAATGTTCCAACATCTAGTGGAAAGCCTTCCCAGAAGAGTGGAGGCTGTTATATCAGCAATGTTCCAACATCTAGTGGAAAGCCTTCCCAGAAGAGTGGAGGCTGTTATAGCAGCAATGTTCCAACATCTAGTGGAAAGCCTTCCCAGAAGAGTGGAGGCTGTTATAGCAGCAAAGAGGGGACCAAACTCCATATTAATGCCCATGATTTTGGAATGTAATGTTACTTAAAAATAAAAACAGAAATACCTTATTTACATAAGTATTCAGACCGTTTGCATCATGTTTCCATTGATCATCCTTGAGATGTTTCTACAACTTGATTGGAGTCCACCTGTGGTAAAGTCAATTGATTGGACATGATTTGGAAAGGCACACACATGTCTATATAAGGTCCCACAGTTGACAGTGTGTGTCAGAGCAAAAACCAAGCCATGAAGTCAAAGGAACTGTCCGTAGAACTCCGAGACAGGATTGTGTCTGGGGAAGGGTACCAAAGCATGTCTGCAGTATTGAAGGCCCCATGAACACAGTGGCTTCCATCATTCTCAAATGGAAGAAGTTTGGAACCTCCAAGACTCTTCCTAGAGCTGGCCGCCCATCCAAACTGAGCAATCAGGTGAGAAGTGCCTTGGTCAGGGAGGTGACCAAGAACCAGATGGTCAATCTGACAGAACTCCAGAGATCCTCTGTGGAGATGGGAGAATCTCCCAGAAGGACAACCATCTCTGCCGCACTCCACCAATCAGGCCTTTATGGTAGTGGCCAGACAGAAGCCACTCCTCAGTAAAAGGCACATGACAGCCTGGCTTGGATTTTGCCAAAAGGCACCTAAAGGACTTAGACTATGAGAAACAAGATTCTCTGATCTGATAAAACCAAGATTGAACTATTTGGCCTGAATGCCAAGCATGGTGGTGGCAGCATCATGCTGTGGGGATGTTTTTCAGCAGCAGGGACTGGGAGACTAGTCAGGATCGAGGGAAAGATGAACGGAGCAAAGTACAGAGAGAGATCCTTGATGAAAACCTGCTTCAGAGCACTCAAGACTTCAGACTGGGGTGACGATGCACCTTCCAACACGACAATGACCCTAAGCACACAGCCAAGACAACGCAAAAGTGACTTCGGGACAAGTCTCTGAATGGCCTTGAATGGCCTAGCCAGAGCTCGGACTTGAATCCAATTGAGCATCTATGGAGAGACCTGAAAATAGCTGTGCAGCGACGCTCCTCCTCCAACCTGACAGAGTTTGAAAGGATCTGCAGAGAAGAATGGGAGAAACTCCCCAAATACAGGTTTGTCAAGCTTGTATCGTCATACCCAAAAATACTTGAGGCTGTAATCGCTGCCAAAAGTGCTTCAACAAAGGACTGAGTAAAGGGTCTGAATGCTTATGTAAATGTGATATGTCAGTATTCTTTTTTGTAAACTATTTTTGCTCTGTCATTATGGGGTATCGTATGCAGATGGATATGGTGGGGGAAAAACAAACAATTTAATCAATTTTAGAATAAGGCTGTAACGTAACAAAATTAGGAAAAAGTCAAGGGGTCTGAATACTTTCCGAATGTACTGTATGTCCTTGGTCCACCATGTTACCTGTTTACCCTGTCTTTCAGAACAAAATAGTTTTTAAACAATCATTACTCTCTCTGCTCTGAGCGGTTGAATGTGAGTGGCAGTCTAATTGAATTTCAAATCTGTATTTCATGGGAAAGTGTCCCTGAATCTTATTTCTTAAGTATTTTCCCGAGTCCGCCCCTGTGCGTTAACCCCAGAGAAAGAAGGACAGCACTGTATGTGACACATATCAAATCCCCTCGGGAGACGAGATGCGGCGCTTTACTTCGGAGCTCCAGTTTTCAATGTCATAACCTGCTCTAGGTTTTCTAGAAGCCAACCAAGTGATTACACGACACGGTGTAACATTCATGTGCACAGAAACTCCTCAGAAGAATTCCTCATGATAAATTATAGAGGTTTAATTAAAGAACAAGGATGTTTGGAATACTGTTCATCATTATCTCCATTTTCTGATCTGACCACGTAATAAACCTGGAAATAAACTAAATTAGATAAACTAACTAAACTAAATAAGCAAATCAGCTTTAATATTATGCGTTGCTGAAGTTCAGACGACTAGATGGAGCTTGGATTTTGTAACATACGTCAGTATGGTAATTCCGGGTTCTGTACTTTCTCCGTTTCCAAGTTATAGAAGAACTGCTGAGACGTGCGCACACACACACGCACGCACGCACGCACACACGAACACACACACACACACACACACACACACACACACACACACACACACACACACACACAAACATGAACACACACACAAACACACGCAAACACACAAACACACACACGCTCGCACGCACGCATGCACACACACATACACACACACACGCACGAGCGCGCACACACATGCAAGCACACACACACGAACACACACACACACACACACATTTTGTTCTAAGAGGTTGTCTCACCTCTTTATTTTGGCATTAACATTCAGAAATATGAATTAGCAAATTACCTCTGCCAAGATGTTTCACTTAATGAGCTTGCTGCTCTGTTCTCTTTAGACAATCCCGAATGCTTTGTGTCACATTGTGCCTGGCCACAGCACGGAAATACCAGTGAAGCCTGTGGAATAATCAAGTCATTAAAAAAAAACCTGAAATGCCAAGCTCACTTACGTGTCCCTAACATCTTTCTTAATGGTATCGTCACACAGAATGAATTTGGTAGATTAGTTATAAACCTTATCAAAGGCAAGCAGAGGGTATTATAAATGTTTATTTTGCTGTGATCGCACACAGAGGTTGATTGTGACAGTGAGTGATATTTCCGCACATTGGCCTAATTTTAATTACATTTGAGATGAATAGTGACACACCTGATACACAGCAGTTTAACTTATAAACGGGTGACACTTCAAATGAAATGGATCCACCCAATCAGATTCTCAATGGCAAAGGGACATTTACATATTTTCCGTACACCTCATAATCAAGGGCATATATTCCCTGGATGATACAAAATGTGTTGGCATCATGCGACCAATGATATAAAAATAATGTTCAATTGTAAAAATGTAGAGTTGCTGCACACACTTTTCTTCCATATCTGTGTCAGATAATCAACTAAACGTGGTCTTTCATCTGGACCGTGATAAACTGAGTTTGAACAAAATAAACCTACACAGCTCTCCAGGAGTTGTAAAACCCTGACCTTTGCTATGCTTATGATTAATTATAGAGGATTGACTTTTTATAAACAGTTCTGTTCATTGTCTCATTCCACCTGCGCTTGACAGGTGTATGTATATAAAAAAAATACCTTTCTAAGATCAAGTTAACCATCTCTCTAAAACGCTGATGGTTTGTTTTACTCCAGAGAGAGAGAACAAACCCCGAGAACAAACCAGGAACACAATGACAACATAGTTGGTGCAAGACTGTGTGCTGCTTGAAGAGCATACGCAGCTATACGTTTCCCCTCCCTCTTTAGTCAAACTAAAAATAAACTGAAATCTCGTCCAGCGAAGGTCAGAATGGATTAGAGAGTGGTGCAGTCCCCTGTGGAAACAAGTTGTTTGTTCCACCCAATGATAGATATAGAATCAGGAGGGAAAAGTGCCTCCCTCAGCAGGCTGAGGCTCCCATCAATGATAATCCAATGGAAGGCCTGATGCGAAGCAGTTTGGACATGGGCAATGTAGAGAAGATTGGGATAGGCTCCCATCAATGATAATCCAATGGAAGGCCTGATGCGAAGCAGTTTGGACATGGGCAATGTAGAGAAGATTGGGATAGGCTCCCATCAATGATAATCCAATGGAAGGCCTGATGCGAGGCAGTCTGGACATGGGCAATGTAGAGAAGATTGGGATAGGCTCCCATCAATGATAATCCAATGGAAGGCCTGATGCGAAGCAGTTTGGACATGGGCAATGTAGAGAAGATTGGGATAGGCTCCCATCAATGATAATCCAATGGAAGGCCTGATGCGAGGCAGTCTGGACATGGGCAATGTAGAGAAGATTGGGATAGGCTCCCATCAATGATAATCCAATGGAAGGCCTGATGCGAAGCAGTCTGGACATGGGCAATGTAGAGAAGATTGGGATAGGCTCCCATCAATGATAATCCAATGGAAGGCCTGATGCGAAGCAGTTTGGACATGGGCAATGTAGAGACGATTGGGATAGGGTGCACAGTGTACACGGTTTAGAACTGTGTACAGACCGATTATGTTTGTTGTAAAAAATCAGTATTGCGTAAAGAGGCCTTAAAGTATATAGGGCCTGGTGACACTGGTTTCAGATTACCACGAACACAGAGAAGTTTTCCACCCGATACAATCCATTTTGTAATATTAGATAGAAAACGCTGCTTGCTTGATTTCAGTCAATATATATTTCAATTCTACAAGGATGAAAGGTGAATGGGTGTATTGTTCCCTTTAAATGGAATGACCATGATGTAGCTTTAAACCAGAAATCACAGTTCCCTGTGTGGTGCTGGAACTGAGATCGTTAGCTGGTGCTGAAAATGAATTGGCTGAATGGGAGATCAGCACTGAATGGATGAATGGGTGAATGACTGAGTGGGTGAATGGGTGAATGGCTGAATGGGCGAATTGGTGAATGGGTGAATGGATGAATGGGCGAATTGGTGAATGGATGAATGGGCGAATGGGCGAATTGGTGAATGGGTGAATGGATGAATGGGTGAATTGATGAATGGGTGAATTGATTAATGGGTGAATGGACGAATGGGTACAAGCAAAGCCAGATCCAAACCTGACACTTCCAAATCCGCTTACATGAAACAAGAACATTTTGATCAGTTCAATGCCTCTATTCACAAATGTATTTTTCTCTCTGCATGACTATCTCCATGTGTTGTACATTCCACATAATGACAGTCGAAGCATCCCTGCATATTTATGTTCACATTGACACTATTTAGCCATTTAGCAGCTGAGACATTTTCTTTGTGGGAGGAATGCTAATGTTTAATTGATTTATGTACTCAGTGAAAATCAGTAGGTGTCCTGAATCAAAACACTGCTGCATAATTTATTGTCGTTATATTGCTGATTACTTACTGGACGATCAAATCTGAAATGAACATGAAATGAACAATCTGAAATGAACATGAAATGAACAATCTGAAATGAACATGGATTTACGTTAGCATTTTTAGTAATTTAGCAAATACTCGTATTCCCAGCCAATCACTGCTATCAGAGACGACAACAATAAGAAGCACAGACCAACTTAAATTACATTTGCAAACTTCTAAAGTATGGTCAAATGAACCTGGTCTACATTTCATGATGCTGGTGAAATGGAGAGAGAAACAGTTGAGAGAAGAGGAGAATTATCATTTATAATGATATTTGTATTGTCCCTCAGGTGGCATAATTAATTGAACACCACAGAAACAAGTGAAGGGGCAGCAGCTGGGCATTAATTGTGATGTGCTGTAATTGTAGATATGTCAAATCAAATCAAATCAAAGGTTATTAGCCACATGTGCCATATACAGGTGTACCTTACAGTGAAATGCTGAATACAACAGGTGTATAACAGGTGTAGACCTTACAGTGAAATGCTGAGTACAACAGGTGTATAACAGGTGTAGACCTTACAGTGAAATGCTGAATACAACAGGTGTAGTAGACCTTACAGTGAAATGCTGAATACAACAGGTGTAGTAGACCTTACAGTGAAATGCTGAATACAACAGGTGTAGTAGACCTTACAGTGAAATGCTGAATACAACAGGTGTAGTAGACCTTACAGTGAAATGCTGAATACAACAGGTGTAGTCGACCTTACAGTGAAATGCTGAATACAACAGGTGTAGTAGACCTTACAGTGAAATGCTGAATACAACAGGTGTAGTAGACCTTATAGTGAAATGCTGAATACAACAGGTGTAGTAGACCTCACAGTGAAATGCTGAATACAACAGGTGTAGTAGACCTTACAGTGAAATGCTGAGTACAACAGGTGTAGTAGACCTTACAGTGAAATGCTGAATATAACAGGTGTAGTAGACCTTACCGTGAAATGCTGAATACAACAGGTGTAGTAGACCTTACAGTGAAATGCTGAATACAACAGGTGTAGTAGACCTCACAGTGAAATGCTGAATACAACAGGTGTAGTAGACCTTACAGTGAAATGCTGAATACAACAGGTGTAGTAGACCTCACAGTGAAATGCTGAATACAACAGGTGTAGTAGACCTCACAGTGAAATGCTGAATACAACAGGTGTAGGTAGACCTTACAGTGAAATGCTGAGTACAACAGGTGTAGTAGACCTTACAGTGAAATGCTGAATACAACAGGTGTAGTAGACCTCACAGTGAAATGCTGAATACAACAGGTGTAGTAGACCTTATAGTGAAATGCTGAATACAACAGGTGTAGTAGATCTTATAGTGAAATGCTGAATACAACAGGTGTAGTAGACCTTATAGTGAAGTGCTGAATACAACAGGTGTAGTAGACCTTACAGTGAAATGCTGAATACAACAGGTGTAGTAGACCTTATAGTGAAGTGCTGAATACAACAGGTGTAGTAGACCTTACAGTGAAATGCTTACTTACGAGCCCCTAACCAACAATTCAGTTTTAAAAAAAACAGCAGCTCAAGCCTTTAGCTCAGTGCGGATGTTGCCTGTAACCCATGGCTTCTGGTTGGGGTATGTACGTGCGGTCACTGTGGGGATGACATCATCTATGAACTTATTGATGAAGCCAGTGACTGATGTGGTGAACTCCTCAATGCCATCGGAGGAATCCCGGAACATATTCCAGTCTGTGATAGCAAAACAGTCCTGTAGCTTAGCATCTGCTTCATCTGACCACTTCTTTATTGATCTAGTCACTGACGCTTCCTGCTTTAATTGTTGCTTGTAAGCGGGAATCAGGAGGATGTGTGTTAGCCATTGATTTGGTTGAAGCGAGTGCTACTGGTCGACTCGCCTTTGCTGGTATGGAAATAGCCACTGAATTCATTTTAGAGCAGCTACTGTAAATCAGATCGTCTGTCATGATTAACCATAACAATGTCAAGAGTTCAGTGACTCAGTCAAGCAGGAAAAGGCCTCATTATAGATAAAGAATCATATAGCCAAGTATGCAGATATTTCTGGCATAAAATTGCATAATTTCTGGTCGTGAGTAGCTTTTTCAGCATAATTAATTACAGTGAAAGGGCATGCTACAGAAACCATAGAGTGCTGTATTTGTCATCAAATGATCCTGTTGCGGTGTTATACTTTGTTCACATAGTATGTATGATTTATGTCCCACTTTTGGTTTATATTACTAGTGGAAGTCTCCATCTGAACGGTAGTCTTGTACCCAGTTCCAAAACACTTGTGCAGATCTGAAAGGTGTAAGCAATGTGGCAAACATTCCACCTAGCCAATCAGAGGTAAAGGTGGAGCTACTATCCAGTCCATTCAGATCAATTTTTATTTAACTAGGCAAGCCAGTTAAGAACACATTCTTATTTATATTGACTGCTTAGGAGCAGTGGGTTAAACTGCCTTGTACAGGGGTAGAATGACAGACTTCTACCTTGTCAGCTCAGGGATTTGATCTAGCAACCTTTCAGTTATTGTCCCAATGCTCGAACCACTCGGCTACCTGCCACCCCTCTACACAAGTGCGTAGGGATAGGGTGTTGGGGTCTTTCGGGTTGATTTGAAATCAGGCACAGGAAATAAAGGCTTTTGTTGAAGGCTTCCAGGAGCACTTGTTTAGATCTAATAGCTCCATCTTTAAATACATAACAAATGTGTTTCAGGAAGGTAATGTTTCGACTCCCTTGGTTAGTGAAATATTTAGAACAGACTGTTTGGATGTATCTGTCTACTGGTTGAACAAAGCAGAGTCTGTTAAACAACATTCGTGAGATGGCAAATCTGGAGAAAAGCACCACAAATGGAGGAACGTTCAATGTTTTTACTCTGTTTTGTCAACAAGTGATAAACATAACTGTTAAGATTTTCTTCCGTCGAAAGAGAGGAGGACCAAAATGCAGCGTGGTTATCTTGATACATCTTTAATAAAGATAATACCGAACAATACAACACCACTAAATGTAACGTGAAAAACCAATGAACAATCACCCACAAAACACTCAAAGAATATGGCCGCCTAAATGTGATTCCCAATCAGAGACAACGATAAACACCTGCCTCTGATTGAGAACCACTCTAGGCAACCATAGACTTACCTAGACAACTCTACTATGCCACAATCCCATGACCTAAAAAAAAAACAAGACAAAACACACCACATAAATAACCCATGTCACACCCTGGCCTGACCAAAATAATAAAGAAAACACAAAATACTAAGACCAGGGCGTGACAATAACCTTGTTTCTTCCACACAGGCTTGTTCTAATAATACAAATATGCCATTTAGCAGACACTTCTATCAAATCAAATCAAATTTATTTGTCACATACACATGGTTAGCAGATGTTAATGCGAGTGTAGCAAAATGCTTGTGCTTCTAGTTCCGACAATGCAGTAATAACCAACAAGTAATCTAACTAACAATTCCAAAACTACTGTCTTATACACACAAGTGTAAGGGGATAAAGAATATGTACATAAAGATATATGAATGAGTGATGGTACAGAGCAGCATAGGCAAGATACAGTAGATGGTATCGAGTACAGTATATACATATGAGATGAGTATGAAAACAAAGTGGCATAGTTAAAGTGGCTAGTGATACATGTATTACATAAAGATGCAGTAGATGATATAGAGTACAGTATATACGTATACATATGAGATGAATAATGTAACCGACCTAAAGTCATGCATACATTCTCATTTGTGTGGCCCAAGCAGGAATTAAACCAATGACCCTTGGCATTGCAAGAGCCATACTTTACCAACTGAGCCACACAGGACAACAACAACGTGATAAAAACCTGTCAACCACCTGTCTGTAATCTGGCTATACAGATTATATGCATTTGTAAACACAGTTGTAAGACTTGCTATAAACATTCATAACAACATTATACCTTTATAATCAGACTACAGGTATCACATTTGGCTGGCAGAGCAGATGCATTATACACAGGAAGTTCATGACTACATTTAATTTGCATATCAACATGGATTTACATATCAACATGGATTTGCATATCAACATGGATTTGCATATCAACATGGATTTGCATATCAACATGGATTTACATATCCACATGGATTTGCATATCAACATGGATTTGCATATCAACATGGATTTGCATATCAACATGGATTTGCATATCAACATGGATTTACATATCAACATGGATTTACATATCGACATGGATTTGCATATCAACATGGATTTACATATCAACATGGATTTACATATCAACATGGATTTGCATATCAACATGGATTTACATATCAACATGGATTTACATATCAACATGGATTAATAAACCTCAGCAAAACTAACTGCAATCCCCTTCTATCATTAAATACTCAGACTTTGCCCCCCAAAAAACTCCTCAAACTGTCAATCAGTCTACACTATCGAGTAAGAAAGAATTTCACTAGCTCAGGACTGTCATACACAATGACAGCAATGTTTGTGCATTGTGTTTGACAGTCCCTGACTTTTAGTTGTACCTGTATCCAACAAGTGAAGGATTGAAGATTTGTCTGAAAACTCCTCCAGCTAAGAGAAAACACTCTAGCCAAGCAAAAACTTTCTAGCTAAGCTAAAACTCCTTCTAGCTAAGCTAAAACACTAAAACTCTCTCTAGCTAGCTAAAACTCCCTCTAGCTAAGCTAAAACTCCCTCGGGCTAATCTAAAACTCCCTCTAGCTAAGCTAAAACTCTCTCTAGCTAAGCTAAAACTCCCTCTAGCTAAGCTAAAACTCCCTCGAGCTAAGCCAAAACTCTCTCTAGCTAAGCTAAAACTCCCTCTATCTAAGATAAAAAAAACTCTCTGTATCTAAGCTAAAACTCCCTCAAGCTAAGCTAAAACTATCTCTAGCTAAGCTTAAACTTAAGCACTTGAATTATTCTACATGTCCCCCCGTCTGTTTTCATTTAGCTATGCATAAGCCCTTTGGTCCTCTTGTGACCTGACTCCGGCCCTGCTTACCCCATCCATAATAGAAATCAATGCTTCCCGAGTCACTAAACAATTACTGCCAGCTCTTTAAAAATGCAAGTCTTAAAAAAAGATGGCTGCCTTAGATGGCTGATTAAGTTGCAATTTGTCTTGAACATCCTATCGATTGCATTACTTAATGTGCACAGATCCCTTTTGTGGTCCCCACCGTGCCCAATCAAAGGCTCTGATTGCTCCTCCTGTCCAATCCGATCCCACTGGGGCACACATGGTGACAATCTGATGAGCGGGAGGGATGACTGCCCTTTATTCCACTTCTTGGTGACCTTTTAAAAAAAAGTTTTGCAACATTGGTGTGAGTGCTCTTAGTAAATGGAGAGAGAGACAAGGCTGTTGCTAAGGTTTTCAGCTCCGTTGTTAAAGATGCACGTATTGAATTGCGATTGCGAGGGGGTGGAATTTAAGAACCAAAACATTTGTCTACAAGACTATTAAAGTACATAATGAAGGACATTTTCTGAACTGTTTATTTAAAAAAACATATTCCTGTAATAAGAGAGGTTTGAATACAAGTTCATAGCAAGTTCCTTTAATTGTAGGCACATACATGATTTGATTGCATTCATGGCCTCTTCACTTCAAAACAACCGACCCAGGCTTCTTAAGATGGTAATTTGCACTCCTGTTTCTACGGACAATGGAGACTCTCGCAATTCACTTAAACACACTTCCTCTTTCAGCCCCCACTTACCGTAATGGCTGACAAGGCATTGATCGTGGCCTTGCTGTCTGTCATCCACTGTGGGTCCCAAGTACTGATGAGACCGGACAGATAGGGTCCAGATGCGTGATGAGCCGGACCAATGGGGGCCTCTCATGTGATGAGCCGGACCAATGGGGGCCTCTCGTGTGATGAGCCGGACCAATGGGGGCCTCTCATGTGATGAGCCGGACCAATGGGGGCCTCTCGTGTGATGAGCCGGACCAATGGGGGCCTCTCATGTGATGAGCCGGACCAATGGGGGCCTCTCATGTGATGAGCCGGACCAATGGGGGCCTCTCGTGATGAGCCGGACCAATGGGGGCCTCTCATGTGATGAGCCGGACCAATGGGGGCCTCTCGTGTGATGAGCCAGACCAATGGGGGCCTCTCATGTGATGAGCCGGACCAATGGGGGCCTCTCATGTGATGAGCCGGACCAATGGGGGCCTCTCGTGTGATGAGCCGGACCAATGGGGGCCTCTCGTGTGATGAGCCGGACCAATGGGGGCCTCTCGTGTGATGAGCCGGACCGATGGGGGGCCTCTTGCGTGTCATGAAGTGACAGCAGCACATGACCTTTACGAGTTTGGGCCACAATTTGCGGAAGATTAGTCGACCCGAAAAATGTAAATGAAGCGCAGAAAGGGCAAGCGAATCAATTTCTCTTTAGATATTAATAGTCTGAGGGAAAGCACTGGAATGGAAAATAAAACATTTACATTTACACGGATTAAGTTTTTAAAAAATAGAAAAATAATAGACTGGACCCGAAAGACAGTGAGTTGTGACCTTCTTAGGTTGATTGATGCTATAGAGTATTGTTTTAAAGGTATTCTTACCTGTGATTCTAGGTCACATTTGCTGTGCACTTCACAGCAGTAGACTAAAGTATTGTAGCTTGATATTGTTGCAAGATGGCACCGACAGAAATAGTCACTACGCTTTGGGTCCTTAGGAAACTATGCAGTATTTTGTTTTATTTCTGTATTATTTATTACATTGTTAGCCCAGAAAATCTTAAGCCTCATCCATATATCTATATCTATATGTACATTCTTATTCCATCCCTTTAGATTTGTGTGTTTCAGGTAGTTGTTGGGGAATTCCTCCACTTTTCAACCTAATTTTCAACACAATACCAGTGTCAACATAATGTGAAAACGGAGCATTTCTGCTTTTTAGTTAAAAAAAAATATATATATAAAAAGTTTTAACCAATGACATCATCAAAAGTTCTAATTATTTTAAAAACTGTGATTTTCAAACACTCTCTGAAATTTGCGGTGATGTGTGGAGCACGAGAAATCCCTTTCCTTCTGGTCAGAAACTCATAGCAGGTTTTCGAAAATCACTGTTTTTCTTATTTTTATTCCCTGTCATGTCACAGAGAAGTATATTTTCTTCTTAACGTTTTAAACACAGATCATAAAAAAAACATGCTGTTTTTCTTGAATTTGAAAATTGATGGAATTGCCCTATAAGAACATGATCCATCTTTTTTTTATTGACACTTAAAGACGTTAAATAATCTTGTGTATTGAGCATCGATCCAGAAATCTCTAATTATTGTGATGCTGCCTTGATTTTAACACCAAGATTCACTACTTTATCTGCTCTCATGCTATTTATTGAAGGTCAACCAAAAGTGTTTTCTTCCAAAAAACTTAAACGGGGCAAATACATCATAGAAAGTGTTGGGTCAGAGGGATCAGTTTAGTGTGAGATGAGTTCCCACGATGAGATTTCCCTTCTGAAGGGGGTCAAGGTTGGATGGTAATCCAATCAAGCCTATTCACTGTGCAGTCGCTGTAATATGAGGTCACAGTGCTCTTGGATGCTAGGAGGGTAAACACCTAGAAATTGTCCTTGAAAAACCTCCTTTGCTGAAGTGACAGGAAAAGAAAGTAAATGAGTTATATAAAAAAATGTCCTATGTGGATACGCCTCAAATTTACTTTCAATTCATTTGGACTTTGAGCTGACATTTATAGGTTCAAAGTTTCGCATAAACACATGACCAAAACCAATATTTTTGTCAAACACATAACCAAAACAAATCTTTCTCAAACACGACTGAAGTAAATGACTATCGCCCTGTAGCACTCACTTCTGTCATCATGAAGTGCTTTGAGAGGCTGGTCAAGGATCATATCACCTCCACCTTAACTGTCACTCTAGACCCACTTCAATTTGCTAACCTCCCCAATAAATCCACAAAAGATGCAATCTCCATCACTCTGCATACTGCCCTATCCCATCTGGACAAGAGGATTAACCGATGTAAGAATGCTGTTCTTTCACTATAGCTTTGCGTTCAACACCATAGTACCCTCCAAGCTCATCATCAAGCTTGAGGCCCTGGGCCTGAACCCCGCCCTGTGCAACTGGGTCCTGTACTTCCTGACGGGCTGCCCCCAGGTGGTGAAAGTAGGAAACCTCCACTTCGCTGATCCTCAACACAGGGGCGCCACAAGGGTGTGTGCTCGGCCCCCTCCTGTACTCCCTGTTCACCCATGACTGCGTGGCCAAGCACGCCTCCAAGTCAATCGTCAAGTTTGCAGACGACACAACAGTAGTAGAGCATCCTGTCAGGCTGTATCACCGCCTGGTATGGCAACTAAACCGCCCATAACTGCAGGGCTCTCCAGAGTGTGGTGCAGTCTGCCTAACGAATGCACCGGGGCTTACTATCTGCCTTCTAGAACACCTACAGCACCCGATGTCACAGGAAAGCCAAAAAGATAATCAAGGACAACCACCACCCGAGCCACTGCCTGTTCACCACACTATCATCCAGAAGGCAAGGTCAGTACAGGTGCATCAAAGCTGGGACCTAGAGACTGAAAAACAGCTTCTATCTCAAGACCATCAGACTGTTAAATAGCCATCACTAGCACATTAGATGCTGCTGCCTATATACAGACTTGAAACCACTGCCCACTTTAATAAATGGAACACTAGTCACTTTAATAATGTTTACATATCTTGCATTACTCATGTATACTGTATACTGAATTCTATACTATTCTACTGTATTGAATCCCAATCTTTCTCAAACACATGACCAAAACCAATCTTTTTCAAACATATGAGCGAAGCCAGTCTTTCTTAATGTATTATAGTCTTAGCAAAGAGCCTCCCAATGCACAGTAAGAATTGGCCTTGTGGTGTCAATGCTGTGATATGTAAATTGCATTGGCTACTTGTCAGTGAAAAAATCTTGGGTGGCAGGGTCACCTAATTGGTTTTAAAATAAATGTGGCGAGAGAAGGAAGAGCATGTCAATACATGATGTCCAGACTCCACCTATTACGGATCATAGGATCAGGGTCCACTGTGACTAAGACATTTACTGGGAACATCATGGTCAGCTGTGACTTGGACATTTACTGGGAACATCATGGTCCACTGTGACTAAGACATTTACTGGGAACATCATGGTCCACTGTGACTAAGACATTTACTGGGAACATCAAGGTCCACTGTGACTAAGACATTTACTGGGAACATCAAGGTCCACTGTGACTAAGACATTTACTGGGAACATCATGGTCCACTGTGACTAAGACATTTACTGGGAACATCATGGTCCACTGTGACTAAGACATTTACTGGGAATATCATGGTCCACTGTGACTAAGACATTTACTGGGAACATCATGGTCCACTGTGACTAAGACATTTACTGGGAACACTAACACAACATTAAACAAAACTATAAACACACATACAGTACAACAAAAACATTTTACGATAAAAACACAAAAGTCTTGACCAAAAACAGCTGTCCTAAAGACAATTACACTCTTCTGTGATATATATCAAGTGTTTAAACTCCACCAACGAAACTAGATCATCAAATTTTTAAATGTTCAGGAGAGAATTCCAGGACCACGGAGCTAAGTAACTAAAACTATTTCTACCATGACCTGTTCTAATTTTTAGTACTGTTAGAAGCAAACGAGAATGGGACCATAATTTATATTTATTTACCGACCTGACTGAAAAAGAAGAGAGATAAAATGGTATTTTCCCCAATATGGCCTTATAAATCAGTGTATACCAGTGTTTAAGCCTACGCAAGGTCAATGACGACCAGCCAACAGTGCTGTAGAGATCACAATGATGTGTTAGACGTTTTTGATTTGTAATGAACCTGAGGGCTGCATGATACACTGAATCAAGTTCACTCAGGGTAGTGGTTGAGGCCTGCATAGCTGAAAATAGGTTTTTATTACCGGCATAAGGCTTGTTTTTATTTTGTCATATATATGTCATATATATATATATATAACATCACTAAAATCTGAAACCGACAGTAATGTACATCGTACCAGCTCCTTCCTGGCCTCAAAAGAAAAACAAGCCTTATGCCGGTAATAAAAACCTATTTTCAGCTTGAGCTTCTTTATCAAGTTCTCTACATGCACAGTGAAGCTCAGCTCATCATCCACCCACACACCCAAATATGTGTACACTTTAACTTGCTCTATAGTATGTCCAGCCAATGCAGCAATGACATGATTAGTAACATACCTGGCATTTGAAAAACACCATGCATTTTGTTTTATCATGCATTTTACAGACAGATCACATATTACTGTATTGATCTTGTATTGGCGTTCAAAAACGTTAGATATTGTTGTCATAAAGTATTATTGTGCATCATTCTTGTGGGCTGCAGGGTAGCCTAGTGGTCAGAGCATTGGACTAGCAACCAGGAGGTTGCAAGTTCAAACCCCCGAGCTGGCAAGGTACAAATCTGTCATTCTGCCCCTGAACAGGCAGTTAACCCACTGTCCCTAGGCTGTCATTGAAAATAAGAATTTGTTCTTAACTGACTTGCCTGTTAAAATAAAAAAAATGTCATTATTTGTCACATTAGATTGTGTAAAACCTTTGCCAAAAGCTTGGCCACTTTTACTGTTTCTTTTAAACACGTTTCCTATTTCTGTGGTCAACCGTGCCCTTTCCCGTTGCTTGTAGCACAATGTGTTCGAGAGATAAAGACGTGCAGATAGAGATGGGGGGCACATGAATAGAAATTGGCGAGTTTGTCATCGGGAGACATTTCAACCTTTTTGAAGTATTAAAAGACAGCTGCAACATGTTTGAACATGCTGCTGAATTACTTTTGCCTGCTGGATGTCCTTGACGGGATGCCGTGGCCGAGTAATCGGTCGTGACAGGATGGCTCCCCGGTTACTACGCTTTCCGCATCATAAATCCCTATAGATATATCATCTTGATGATAGAGATAGGGACAAGACAGCGGCGTAGGAAATCATATGAGCAGCGCCGTCCTGTCAGACCGCCACGTATTCTGAAGGGGTTCAACCCGATTTATACAGGTGATGTGGATTATTATAATTATTATAACGCTGCATATTCAGTCAATACTACTGTAGCATTGACAAAACCTTAACCCACGGATTCACGATAGAACAACAGACAGCGTTAAATAGTTTAAAATCCCATTGGAATTTAGAAACATTCTGCGAGTTCAATTCTAATATGTATAGTAAGGGGTGAGAGAAATTGCACTGGGACAGATTACTCCAGATTGAAAAGAAGGATGATTATAAAAATACAAAAATATATTTTGTCTTAAAGGGAAATACTAGCGTGTCCCGTAATCAAACGTAGTGCCTGTTATGAGGCTGTTCAGTTAACTGTGCATGGGAAGGTACAGTACTTTCAATGCCTTTGGTGGGCTACCAGGTCCCTCAGCCAACAGGAGAGCTCCCATGTGTTGCTCCTCCCCCAGCACTCCTGCTTTTCTGACTTGAAAACCCCCTTCGTTCTGCCTGATAATATGTGATCAATCTCTCTGTCAGTGTGAACAACATTGATCCAAGGGGTTAGATACAGAAAGCCTTTTAAGGAGAATATTAGAGGCATCTGAACCCATCTGCTTAGCCTTTTATATTACTGGATGTCTATGAACACGAGTGAGCGTCAATGTTCTTGCCTTATTTAAGTGCTTCTAGATCGGTAATATACAGCTCTGGTCCTGGAGAGATTGTTGGATTTGTACGATTTTTTGTTTCAGCCCAGCCCACAAGTTTTAAATAATACATTAATCGCAGTCTTCAGTCTGGACCATGATTTGTTCAATTAGGTGTTCGTGCTGAGTGGGAACAAAAGCCTGCACAACGATGGGTTCTCCGGGAGCCGGAGTTTGAAACCCCGTGACACAAATCAGACAATGGAGCTCTTTGAAACTTATATCAAGTAACTTCAGCTACTGTTTGTTTACTGTTTGTTTACTGTTTGTTTACTGTTTGCGTAATGAAATGATGAAAAAGTACCCAAATGTTTGATCTCAGACAAGTCATTAGAATGTTAAAAGAACAATAGCTGTGACAAGAGGACAGCGTTAAAGTGCCCGATACTCAGAGCTAATGGTTCTGTCACTTCCCAATTGTGCTGTCAGCCACCATTACCAAGGAACGGTAGCCATCTTGTCTCTCTCTTATGCTTTAGCCTCAACTTAGAGGCACTTAGCAGTGGATTCTTATCGTGACACTTCAAATCTCTATCAAATGTTGTTTTGTTTTTTTACATAATTTCCTGGAAATACAAAAAATATCTACAGATGTCTTCCTGCTTGATTTCAATATTTTGAATGTCAAACATTTTGTCAGTTTGCAAAGTAACAAGTGATGATATTGATATTGTTTCTTTGAAGGTACCTTGTGTGTCAGTTATAAAACAAGCTTATTAATCAGAATGACAGATATGTAATATGGACGGCTGACTCTTGTCCTCACTAAAGGCATTGAAAGACTGTAGACTAGACTGTGACCAGTGGTCACCAAGGCAAATGCAATTAGTTAATGCAATCACATATGTTATGTATTTAATGTAATTCATTTGCATGTTTAATTAACTTAATGTGTGTGTGTGTGTGTGTGTGTGTGTGTGTGTGTGTGTGTGTGTGTGTGTGTGTGTGTGTGTGTGTGTGTGTGTGTGTGTGTGTGTGTGTGTGTGTGTGTGTGTGTGTGTGTGTGTGTGTGTGTGTGTGTGCGTGCATTCACACATGCTGGAAATAACATATAACACATAACATATGTAAAGAGTTTGGAGAAATCATAATTAGAGATACAAGTGAGTGTACAGGGCCTTCGGAAAGTATTACAGTGTCTGCGTTACAGCCTTATTCTACAATGTATGAACAACAACAAAAATCCTCAGCAGGCTACACACAACACTCCATAATGTCAAAGCGAAAACAGGTTTTTAGACATGTTTGTAAATGTGTTAAATGTAAAAAAACAGAAATATCTTATTTACGTAAGTATTCAGACCCTTTGCTTTGAAACTCGAAATTGAGCTCAGGTGCATCCTGTTTCCATTGATCATACTTGAGATATTTCTACAACTTGATTGGAGTCCACCTGTGGACATGATTTTGAAAGGCACACACCTGTCTATATAAGGTCCCACAGTTGACAGTACATGTCAGAGCAAAAACCAAGCCATGAGGTCGAAGGAATTGAGCTTTGAGACAGGATTGTGTCGAGGCACAGATCTGGGGAAGGGTATCAAAACATTTCTGCAGCATTGAAGGTCCCCAAGAACACAGTGACCTCCATCCTTCTTAAATGGAAGAAGTTTGGAACCACCAAGACCCGTCCTAGAGCTGGCTGCCTGGCCAAACGGAGCAATCAGGGAGAAGGGCCTTGTTCCGGAAGATACCAAGAACATGATGGTCACTCTGACAGAGCTCCAGAGTTCCTCTGTGGAGATGGGAGAACCTTCCAGAAGGAAAACCATCTCTGTACCACTCCACCAATCAGGCCTTTATGGTAGAGTGGCCAGACGGAAGCCACTCCTCAGTAAACGGCGCATGACAGCCCGCTTCGAGTTTGCCAAAAGACTCTCAGACCATGAGAAACAATATTCTCTGTTCTGATGAAACCAAGATTGAACGCTTTGAATTCTGAATACCAAGTGGCACGTCTGGATGAAATCTGGCACCATCCCGGCAGCATCATGCTGTTGGAATGTTTTTCAGCGGCAGGGACTTGGAGACTAGTCGGAGTACAGAGAGATCCTTGATGAAAACCTGCTCCAGAGTGCTCAGGACATCAGACTGGGGCAAAGGTTCACCTTCCAACAGGACAACAACTCTAAGCACACAGCCAAGACATGCAGGAGTGTCTTCGGGACCAGTCTGGATATCCTTGAGTAGCCCAGCCAGAGCTCGAACCCGTTCAAACATCTCTGGAGAGGCCTGAAAATAGCTGTGCAGCAACGCTCCCCATCCAACCGGACAGAGCTTGAGATGGGAGAAACTCCCCAAATACAGGTGTATCAAGCTTGTATCGTCATACCCAAGCAGACTCAAGGCTGTTATCGCTGCCAAAGATGCTTCAGCAAAGTACTGAGTAAAGGGTCTGAACACTTTCCGAATACACTGTTTAGCACACTGCTACATCAATTTAGTTGATGTGTATTGGTATGTTGTAAATGAGAAACGGTGGAAAGACATAGAAATGAATTAGCCGAAGACTTTTGAGAAACAAAAGACTCAGCTATTATTTATCTGCCTTTGCTTAGAAGGTAACATGCAGTTACAAAACAACACTTCCAGACCACCGATCTCACAACATCAGTTGAATTCATGAGTTGTTTTACAGTAGCCTTGTAGATGTACAAAAGCCCTTTCCTTAAGACTGAACACAGCGCCACGACTTTGATTTATGCAAAGGAAATTACTTTATTGAGACCTATTCTCTGGTAAAGCATTCTTCTTGGTTGCTTTTTTTTTTGGTATCAGCAGAATCATCAGACTCAACTGTCTCCCAAAGCCCCGAAACTGATTGATAACCAACTTTTACACTAGACAACGCCTCACACCAATTAAACATGATGCAACTCGGTGTTGTGAGCTCGCCACCAACTACAGTTATAGCCACATCAAAGCTCTAGTAAATAGATTCCTCCCCTAAAATCCTGGCAAATCAAACGTGGCTGTTGTCGTTTGTCAGCCTGCTGAGATGCATACGCTCTTATTCCTCTCAGTAATTTCAGACGACATAAGTGGGGATGCTATCGCTTTTGTGTCACTGGCTCAGCCCTGGAACATTGGCTTATTGGTTATACTTGAATTATTCATTTGAACCGCGTGGCCGCTTGGCTATGTCAAGGACTGCATAACAGAATGGCTGAAGGGGGTGCATGAACGGGGAAATGATCAGTTTCCCATGACTACCCTGTGGCTGTTGTCACAGTAAGATATGCTATATTGCCTACTGCTCCCATATTAGGGTTTAACAAAAGCTACTTCTGGATTTGAGCTTATATCTACAGACATATACATGTATATACACCACTGGGGGTTGGTGGCACATTCATTGGGGAGGACGGGCTCGTGGTAATGGCTGGAGCGGAGTATGTGGAATTGTTATCAAATTTTCAGTTTCTATTCTGTTTACTCCGTTCCAGACATTATTGTGAGCCATCCTCCCCTCCGCATCCTCCACTGATATACATTATTATGAGCCATCCTCCCCTCCGCAGTCTCCACTGATATACATTATTATGAGCCATCCTCCCCTCAGCATCCTCCACTGATATACATTATTATGAGCCATCCTCCCCTCCGCATCCTCCACTGATATACATTATTATGAGCCATCCTCCCCTCAGCATCCTCCACTGATATACATTATTATGAGCCATCCTCCCCTCAGCATCCTCCACTGATATACATTATTATGAGCCATCCTCCCCTCAGCAGTCTCCACTGATATACATTATTATGAGCCATCCTCCCCTCAGCATCCTCCACTGATATACATTATTATGAGCCATCCTCCCCTCAGCAGTCTCCACTGATATACATTATTATGAGCCATCCTCCCCTCAGCATCCTCCACTGATATACATTATTGCTGTACATCATCAACACACAGAACTATATGTAAACGTGCCGACAGGTTTACTGTACTTCTCCTATGGCGTGCCGACACACCATGTTTTTTTTTCACGAGTGTATTCAGTCATGTCTTTATGTGGGGGTGGCTCTTAGAAAGCCTGTCAGAACGGTGTATCAACATATCCTTGTTTTCCCTGAGAAAGATTCACACTAGACAGAACTGCAATGTGCCGATCTCTCGTTTACTTTTCGGCTACACAGACCACTTTCCGTCTTCACCACACGGCAAACTTGTGAGTTAAGGACTTTTTCCTCTGCATGTTAATAAGACTCTTGATGAATAGCCCACGTCCTTAAGCATACCAATGATACCACTAAATAAAACCTTATAGCCCGAGTGCCTATGATTCATGTCTTGATTCCAGCAGTTACATTAAACACCCATTGATCGTACCCGAGAACCCCCCCCCCCCTAATCCTTTTGCTAAAAAAATAAATAAACGGAATAAAATTCCCTCAGCAGAGATTTCTGCTCTCCGAGAGGCCAGGAAGCGCACACCAAATCAATACGCGCTATTGGCTGTAAAATAACCTTTTGATGACCAGCGAGAAAACGCCACTTGGACCATTTCTCACTCCTCTATTGATCTATTCTCCTTCCTGTTTCCTTCCTGAATCCTTTGTTTTCTTTTCCCCCTGTAGAACGTCCTTGAAAAGCCTCTCTTTTAGGGCTTATAGCATATATGAAGGTACTATGAGTTAACTGTAGTCTAAGATGTTTGTGTCTTTAAAATGTTTTGGTGTCTTTGTACCAAAGAGGGAGGGAGACCTATCCTGCTGTGCTTGGTCAACCGAGGAGACATTGCTTAGGCCCATTTAGCCATTCACTTCTGTCCAGATAAAGTTTCCTCCCACAAAACTGCTACTTCGGATAAGGGTAAGCAATGGAGAATATGCTATTGCTGCTCAACTGCTAGCAAATTGGTCTCAAACAGAGACAAGTAAAGGGACTGTTATCATACAAAAGAGGTCGTTGGAGATAAGGACACAAGGAGATCATACAAGTGGGCAAACAGACCATGCGAGTCGAACACAGAGAGTCGTCTCTGATCAGTGATGACTTTGCTTATGCATTTAACACCCTCCCCACCCCCCATGAATGTTTTGACTATAGTTGTTGTTGTTTTTTGTCTTTAGAATTGTTCAATGGTAAATGATTCAAATCAACTGCAAATGCTTCAACTGAACACATCATCCCCATTGACCAAAGGTGAATCATTATTTTGCGAGATCTAAACATTTTATATTGTGGTATTCGGCTGTATTTGGGTGAAGGCCATCCACTTTTTGTCCCTTTTGTTGAAGTCGATGATACTTAGTATTCCCTAGGAGGGACTGGACTCGGGATGTGTCCACCAGACTGTCATTTTGATCAAATGTCCCTTGAATTTCCCTGTTAGCTCCTGCATTCAAATTTCTTAACCTGCAATCCCTGGTTGCTCAATATATTTAATGAAATATGTTAATAATAATAAATAATAATAATACATCTCTGTTTCTACTGGAGTAAGCAGCCTTGTTGCAAACTCAGCTTTCTCTGTGGACTTTGGTGCCAAATAAGATTTGTGCCCCATACACAGCGAGCATTTACTTCGTCTGACGGCTTATTACTGTGGCCATGTCCAGCCATAATCTACACTGACGCGAAGGACTGTCACTAATTTGTTAGGCCATTAGGTTAAGGATAAAGTTATGGAGGAGATAAGGAGATCTAACAATAAAGCCTCAGCAAGATACACTGATGAAGTTGTGGATGGATTGTTTTGGGGGAATTTTCTGAATTCAGCTTTCTGCTTCAGTTTTCATAATAGATTTACATGTATTTTTCTGAGCAAAAATAATAATAGTAGTAATAATAATAACAATAATAATAATAATTATTATAATAATAAAACAAATAATAATTATAGTAGTAATAATAATAATAATAAAACAAATAATAACAACAACAACAATAATAATAATAAAACTAATAATAATAATAACAATAATAATAATAAAACAAATAATAACAACAATAATAAAAATAATAATAACAACAACAATAATAATAATAATAATAATACAAATAATAACAATAACAATAGTGAGAATAATAATAATACAAATAATAACAATAACAATAGTGAGAATAATAATAATACAAATAATAACAATAACAATAGTGAGAATAATAATAATACAAATAATAACAATAACAATAGTGAGAATAATAATAATACAAATAATAACAATAACACTAACAACAATAAAAACAATAGTAATAATAATAACAACAATAATAACAATAACAATAGTAATAATAATAACAACAATAACAATAGTAATAACAATAATAACAATAGTAATAATAATAACACCAATAACAATAACAATTGTAATAATAACAACAACAATCGTAACAATAACAATAGTAATAACAATAATAACCATTATAATAATAACAATAATAAAATAATAATAATAATCATTAAATTATAACAATACCTTGTAACGATTTATCTTTCCATCAACATACACAACTCACACAAAATGCAAAGTTTTTTTTTTCTTTTACATTTCCCCCGCAAAAATGTCTAGGGGTTCAGAATGCATCACCTGGGGAACAATCCCACCCTACTCACTGTATTTCAAAAAGTATTCCTGATAGATGATTACTGTTGTAATCTTCAGGACTGGATGAATGGAGGGAAGAACCATTTCTTACAAAGATGGGCAAATGAGGGGGAGGATGAAGCGGAAAATCATTCAATCACTTGAATGAACCATACATATGCCCCCTGCTTATGTCGCAGTCAGTATCAGAGATCGATCCACATGGGTGTCACATCTTTACATGGAACCTCGGGTCAGGCTCGACGCTCAAATGCTGAGTACTGGTAAAGTTCCTGTAATGGAAGGTGTGTGTGTGTGTGTGTGTGTGTGTGTGTGTGTGTGTGTGTGTGTGTGTGTGTGTGTGTGTGTGTGTGTGTGTGTGTGTGTGTGTGTGTGTGTGTGTGTGTGTGTGTAAATGAGATGTGGAAATGTTGTGGCACGTTTCCTGGTCCTCCATGTCTTTCTCTTGGCTGAGACCACACTGCAGCAGCTGCTACTAGTCAACACCATCAGTCTTTCCATAATGAGACCAGGGGGAGGTAGGAAGGTTCGGGGGTGGCTTGGTAGCGCCTCTCAGAGTTGAAGCGAAAGCCTGCAGTGACCCAGGCTGTCCAGATGGGCACATGGTGATGAGAAGACACTTCAGGTGAACCATAGGGGAACTATCCTCACTAATGCACTTACTGTAAGGCCAAACTAGAAATGTTCATTTTCAAGAAACATTTTGTCTAGTCTAGTCTAGTCTAGTCAATGTCTAGCCTCACGCTCTCGTCTCACGCACTAGTCTCACGCTCTAGTCTCACGCTCTAGTCTCACGCTCTAGTCTCTCGCTCTAGTCTCTCGCTCTAGTCTCTCGCTCTAGTCTCTCGCTCTAGTCTCACGCTCTAGGCTCACGCACTAGTCTCACGCTCTAGTCTCACGCTCTAGTCTCACGCTCTAGTCTCTCGCTCTAGTCTCTCGCTCTAGTCTCTCGCTCTAGTCTCTCGCTCTAGTCTCACGCTCTAGGCTCACGCACTAGTCTCACGCTCTAGGCTCAAGCTCTAGTCTCACGCTCTAGTCTCTCGCTCTGGTCTCTCGCTCTAGTCTCTCTTTCTAGTCTCTCGCTCTAGTCTCACGCTCTAGTCTCACGCTCTAGTCTCTCGCTCTAGTCTCTCGCTCTAGTCTCACGCTCTAGGCTCACGCACTAGTCTCACGCTCTAGGCTCAAGCTCTAGTCTCACGCTCTAGTCTCTCGCTCTAGTCTCTCGCTCTAGTCTCTCTCTCTAGTCTCTCGCTCTAGTCTCACGCTCTAGGCTCACGCTCTAGGCTCATGCACTAGTCTCACGCTCTAGTCTCACGCTCTAGTCTAGTCTCTCGCTCTAATCTCATGCTCTAGGCTCACGCTCTAGTCTCACACTCTAGTCTCCCGCTCTAGTCTCACGCTCTGGGCTCACGCTCTAAGCTCACACTCTAGGCTCACACTCTAGGCTCACACTCTAGTCTAGGCTCACGCTCTAGGCTCACGCTCTAGTCTCATGCTCTAGTCTCACGCTCTAGTCTCACGCTCTAGTCTCAGGCTCTAGTCTCACTCTCGAGGCTCAGGCTCTAGTCTCACGCTCTAGGCTCATGCACTAGTCTCACGCTCTAGTCTCATGCTCTAGTCTAGTCTCTCGCTCTAGTCTCATGCTCTAGGCTCATGCTCAAGTCTCACACTCTAGTCTCACGCTCTAGTCTCACGCTCTGGGCTCACGCTCTAGGCTCACACTCTAGGCTCACGCTCTAGGCTCACACTCTAGGCTCACGCTCTAGGCTCATGCTCTAGTCTTGTCTCACGCTCTAGGCTCACACACTAGTCTAGCATCACACTCTAGTCTCACTCTATAGGCTCACGCTCTAGTCTAGTCTCACACTCTAGTCTCACTCTATAGGCTCACGCTCTAGTCTAGTCTCACGCTCTAATCTAGTCTCACGCTCTAGTCTCACACTCTAGTCTCACTCTCTAGTCTCACTCTCTAGCCTTACACTCCAGGCTTACACTCTAGGCTTACACTCTAGGCTTACACTCTAGGCTTACGCTCTAGTCTTGTCTCACGGTCTAGTCTCACACTCTAGTCTAGTCTCACGCTCTAGTCTAGTCCCACGTTCTGGTCTCACGCTCTAGTTTAGTCCCACGTTCTAGTCTAGGCTCAGGCTCTAGTCTAGGCTCAGGCTCTAGTCTCACGCTCTAGGCTCATGCACTAGTCTAGTCTCATGCTCTAGTCTAGTCTCACGCTCTAGTCTCACGCTCTAGTCTCACGCTCAAGTCTAGTCTCACGCTCAAGTCTAGCCTCACGCTCTAGTCTAGCCTCACGCTCTAGTCTAGCCTCACACTCTAGTCTAGCCTCACACTCTAGTCTAGCCTCACACTCTAGTCTAGTCTCACGCTCTAGTCTAGTCTCACGCTCTAGGCTCATGCACTAGTCTCACGCTCTAGTCTCACGCTCTAGTCTAGTCTCTCGCTCTAGTCTCATGCTCTAGGCTCACGCTCTAGTCTCACGCTCTAGTCTCATGCTCTGGGCTCACGCTCTAGGCTCACACTCTAGGCTCAACCTCTAGTCTAGGCTCACACTCTAGGCTCACGCTCTAGTCTCACGCTCTAGTCTCACGCTCTAGTCTCAGGCTCTAGTCTCAGGCTCTAGTCTCACTCTCGAGGCTCAGGCTCTAGTCTCACGCTCTAGGCTCATGCTCTAGTCTTGTCTCACGCTCTAGGCTCACGCACTAGTCTAGCCTCACACTCTAGTCTCACTCTATAGGCTCACGCTCTAGTCTAGTCTCACACTCTAGACTCACTCTATAGGCTCACGCTCTAGTCTAGTCTCACGCTCTAATCTAGGCTCACGCTCTAGTCTCACGCTCTAGTCTCACGCTCTAGCCTTACGCTCCAAGCTTACACTCTAGGCTTACACTCTAGGCTTACGCTCTAGTCTTGTCTCACGGTCTAGTCTCACACTCTAGTCTAGTCTCACGCTCTAGTCTAGTCCCACGTTCTAGTCTCACGCTCTAGTTTAGTCCCACGTTCTAGTCTAGGCTCAGGCTCTAGTCTAGTCTCACGCTCTAGTCTAGTCCCACGTTCTAGTCTCACGCTCTAGTTTAGTCCCACGTTCTAGTCTAGGCTCAGGCTCTAGTCTAGGCTCAGGCTCTAGTCTAACGCTCTAGGCTCATGCACTAGTCTAGTCTCATGCTCTAGTCTAGTCTCACGCTCAAGTCTAGCCTCACGCTCTAGTCTAGCCTCACGCTCTAGTCTAGCCTCACACTCTAGTCTAGCCTCACACTCTAGTCTAGCCTCATACTCTAGTCTAGCCTCACACTCTAGTCTAGTCTCTCACTCTCGACTCACACTCTCGACTCACTCTCTAGGCTCATACTGGGGGCAGCAGGTAGCCTTGGGGGTTGGGCCAGTAACCAAAAGGATGCTGGATCAAATCCCTGAGCTGACAAGGTAAAACTCTGTCGTTCTGCCCATGAGCAAGGCAGTTAACCTACTGTTCCCAGGGCACCGTGGATGCCAATTAAGGCAGTCCCACACACCTCTCTGGTTCAGTTAAGTGCAGAAGACACATTTCAGTTAAATACATTCAGTTGGACAACTGACTGGGTATCCCCCCTTTCCCTGCTCTAGTCTATATACGTTAGTAAGGAGGCCATTTTCTAGCTTGTACCCCTTTTATATTGAATGACAGTACTATACCTGTTGTCATAAATTATCATCCAATATCGTTTGACCAGCATCTTATCTGTGCAAAGCAAATTCATAGGTTCCTGATATAAAGTGTGACCATTTTGACAATGTACCAGCCCCTTGTACCAGCGCGATGATTTCATACCCTATTTCTCAACGACAACGGAAAAAACTTTTCCAAAGGAAGACGATGCCAAAAAAAGGCTGCAGACAGTTCTTGTGAATCAGCTTAAAGAACACTAAGAGTTTCTAAGGTCCAAGAACCCGAGGAAAATAAAAAAGGCAATTAAGCTAATGCATTGTGGGTGTCATAAGGTTGGAGATATTTCAAGAGCGGAGCAATTTACTGCCTGGAAAAGGAGGAGCGCGCTTGCATAAAACATCCCCCCTTGCTCCAGATTTATTATGCTTTTAGTTGTGTTATATGTGATACAATTAGCAGGAGGTGCCAATAAGGCACATGCTCAAGGACATGGTCATCGCCGGGCCATGTGTCATTAATTGCATTGTCCTTTATGTGGCAGGCCCGAGGGGAAACATTTTGCCGTCGCACTTACTGGACAGACACATGACACCATGGACATGGACTGCACTTCTGGGAATGTATTTTTAAAGACCAAAAATGATGATAATGTCCTAGTGCTCTATAGCTGGTAACATAACACTCATTGAGCTAACGTTGACATTTTGGTAACAGTATATATTGGTCTACACAGACTAGTGAACTGTGTGGCAGGGCCAAGGATATCTGATTGTGACCAATTATTCCAGAATGAGCTCTGTTGGTGTGTCATTCAGAAAATGTTGTGATAAAAATAAATTGCATAAAAAGTGCTATCACTGTGAGTCTGTGAAAAGGGCTATCACTGTGAGTCTGTGAAAAGGGCTATCACTGTAAGTCTGTGAAAAGGGCTATCACTGTGAGTCTGTACAAAGGCTATCACTGTGAGTCTGTACAAAGGCTATCACTGTGAGTCTGTACAAAGGCTATCTCTGTAAGTCTGTGAAAAGGGCTATCTCTGTAAGTCTGTGAAAAGGGCTATCACTGTGAGACTGTGAAAAGGGCTATCACTGTGAGTCTGTACAAAGGCTATCACTGTGAGTCTGTACAAAGGCTATCACTGTGAGTCTGTACAAAGGCTATCTCTGTAAGTCTGTGAAAAGGGCTATCTCTGTAAGTCTGTGAAAAGGGCTATCTCTGTGAGTCTGTGAAAAAGCTATCACTTTGAGTCTATGAAAAGGCTATCACTGTGAGTCTGTGAAAAAGCTATCACTGTGAGTCTATGAAAAGGTTATCACCATCCCAATTAAGATATAATAACTGAGTCTGCCAGAAGAACCACCAGGCTAAGTTTATCTTTGCAGTGAAACATAAAACATTGAATTTAGTCAAACTAGCATGTCTAAATCTATTTAAATGACCATACAGCAGCTCCTCAGATTCTATTCAATACTACCTTAGTGGAGTGGGTCATCTTCATTATTGAGCAAATGGGGGGGGGAGAACTGCAGAGGGCAGCAATGACATACAGAAGCCCCTGAGTACCACAGAACCCATTCTGATGAACGGGGAGGTGAGAGCCGAGCGCTAGCCATTGAGTCTATTGTACATAGTGGCATGCAGTAATTACAGTTAGACCAGTCTCCTTAGCAGTGATTAAAGTTAGACCAGTCTCCTTAGCAGTAATTACAGATAGACCAGTCTCCTTAGCAGTGATTATAGTTAGGCCAGTCTCCTTAGCAGTAATTACAGATAGACTAGTCTCCTTAGCAGTGATTAGAGTTAGATTAGTCTCCTTAGCAGTAATTAAAGTTAGACTAGTCTCCTTCGCAGTGATTACAGTTAGGGCAGTCTCCGTAGCAGTGATTATAGTTAGGCCAGTCTCATTAAAAGTGATTACAGTTAGACTAGTCTCCTTAGCTGTTAGACAAGTCTCCTTAGCAGTGATTACATTTGGACAAGTCTCCTTAGCATTTAGATTAGTCTCTTTAGCAGTGATTACAGTTATACCAGTCTCCTTAGCAGTTAGATTAGTCTCCTTAGCAGTGATTACATTTGGACTAGTCTCCTTAGCTGTGATTACAGTTATACCAGTCTCCTTAGCAGTTAGATTAGTCTCCTTAGCAGTGTTTACATTTGGACTAGTCTCCTTAGCAGTGATTACGGTTAGACTAGTGTCCTTAGCAGTTAGATTAGTCTCCTTAGCAGTGATTACAGTTAGACTAGTCTCCTTAGCAGTTAGATTAGTCTCCTTAGCAGTCATTACAGTTATACCAGTCTCCTGAGCAGTGATTACAGTTTGACCAGTCTCCTTAGCAGTGATTACAGTTAGACTATTTTCCTTACCAGTGATTACTGTTATACCAGTCTCCTTAGCAGTTAGATTAGGCTCCTTAGCAGTGATTACAGTTAGACTAGTCTCCTTAGCAGTTAGATTAGTCTCCTTGGCAGTGATTACAGTTAGACCAGACTCCTTAGCAGTAATTACAGATAGACTAGTCTCCTTAGCAGTTAGACTAGTCTCCTTACCTGTGATTACAGTTAGTCCAGTTTCCTTAGTAGTGATTACAGTTAGACAGGTGTCCTTAGCAGTAAGATTAGTGTCCTTAGCAGTGATTACAGTTAGATAGGTCTCCTTAGCAGTGATTACAGTTAGACTAGTCTCCTTAGCAGTTAGACTAGCGTCCTTAGCGGTGATTACAGTTAGACAGGTGTCCTTAGCAGTTCGATTAGTCTCCTTAGCAGTGATTACAGTTATACCAGTCTCCTTAGCAGTGATTACACTTACACTAGTCTCCTTAGCAGTTAAACTAGTGTCCTTAGCAGCTATCACAGTTAGGTGTCCTTAGCAGTGATTACAGTTAGACAGGTCTCCTTAGCAGTTAGATTAGTCTCCTTAGCGGTGATTACAGTTAGACTAGTGTCCTTAGCAGTGATTAAAGTTCAACGAGTGTCCTTAGCAGTGATTACAGTTAGACTAGTGTCCTTAGCAGTGATTACAGTTAGACTAGTCTCCTTAGCAGTGATTACCATTAGACTTGTCTCCTTAGCAGTGATTACCATTAGACTAGTGTCCTTAGCAGTGATTACAGTTAGACCAGTCTCCTTAGCAGTGATTACCGTTAGACTAGTGTCCTTAGCAGTGATTACAGTTAGACTAGTGTCCTTAGCAGTGATTACAGTTAGACTTGTCTCCTTAGCAGTGATTATAGTTAGACTAGTGTCCTTAGCAGTGATTAAAGTTAAACTAGTGTCCTTAGCAGTGATTAAAGTTCAACGAGTGTCCTTAGCAGTGATTAAAGTTCAACGAGTGTCCTTAGCAGTGATTAAAGTTCAACGAGTGTCCTTAGCAGTGATTAAAGTTCAACGAGTGTCCTTAGCAGTGATTACAGTTAGACTAGTGTCCTTAGCAGTGATTACAGTTAAACTAGTGTCCTTAGCAGTGATTACAGTTAGACTAGTGTCCTTAGCAGTGATTACAGTTAGACTAGTGTCCTTAGCAGTGATTACAGTTAAACTAGTGTCCTTAGCAGTGATTACAGTTAGACTAGTGTCCTTAGCAGTGATTACAGTTAGACCAGTCTCCTCAGCTCAGATTCAGAGGGACACACCCTGCTAGCTACTGCTCTCTCACTGCGACACATGTAAACACCAATGTAAGGGATGTCATTTCATCGTGAACAATAAATAATACTATACTACTCCAAATATCCAAAGAGCTTCGCAAATAAGGAAATGTTACCAAACAATACACAATACTTAAATAAATATCGACGCTTTTCGTCTTTCCAGTATGTGGACATCCCAGTGTGACCTACAGGATATTCATCAGACTTCTCGTGGACATGAAGGTTTACATATTGAAACTAAGGAAGAGTTGTTTGCTTTCATCTACCATGCAACAGAAAATGACAAGGTCTAAAAAGAGAAATCAGTGTTAAACTAAACAAGCATTCCTCACCAGGTGACTTGAAAACCAAGAAAAACACTCTGTGTCTGCATAGATCTTTGCTTATTTATCAGGACAAATAAAACAGGCTTACGTTTTTGTTTTTTTTACTCAGTTTTCAGCCTAATGCCTCTACACATACCGTACACGTCTAGTAAGCAGCACCATTTGAAAAACATCTAGACGTACTTCTCTCGTCGTACTTCTCTCAAATGTGTGGGCAAATCCGATTTTGAGACGTGTGACTAACTTTGCAATGGCAGTCCGTAACTGTTTAAAAAGAAGTGAAACTCAGAAAAGAAGAAGAGAAAATTTAAATGAACGTTCAGTACGAGACTCCCCTCTCTCCCGGTGTGTCAGTGATGTTTTCAAGCTTAATGGGATTTGATCTAAATTTAGAGGGATCATGTTTCGCTCATGGAGCAAGGTATTTAAAATTGAAATGGAGATACCTAGGCAAATTGCTACTTTGCATAGCTTTCTGACAATGTGTCATTACACGACGAACTCATGCCTGCCAGGAGAGGTGCAGGGGGGGGTCTATTTTGGGGATGAGAGCAGAGCAAGGCTCAAGCCCCATCACCACCCGCGTGTAAATAGTAAGCTGGCACCCCGTCATAGCATTGAACGACAGGTGGGGAGACAAGTTTCTGACACGAGCGTTCATTCGCGCAAAAAAAACAGAGCCTCCATCATGTCAGTGCCTGGCAGCATTCATTTTTTCTCGGTGATGGTTTTAGTTGACAGGCTGAAAAATATGCAAATGATCATTTCCGTTTCCATATTTTGGCACCATAAAAGCCAATAGCTGACAGAGTACAAGTTGATAGACTAGTTGAATAGTCTGTCATTCTGAGGATGAAGGATGTACATGTGTGGCCTGTTTAGTTTTTTTTTTTGGAGTTGACATTGTCTGATTGACAGGTCCTCCCTCACTCATGAATTGGCTTTGTAGGGAAACAGGAAACAAAAGCAGGCCAAATCTTACAGCATGTTTGGGTTTACGGAGAAAAAAAACCTTGCACTCATCATAATGTCAAGAAAAATAGACAGTGAAGGGCAATGCACAGTGCACACATAACGATACAAGCTGGCGTTGACACAGAGACGTTATTAAGCGTCCACTAATAACACAAAGGGATGAATCATTATCTTTTGTACCTTGAAAAAGACACTCCAATTCTAGAAATGAACAGGACACAATGAAGAGTTTACTGCGATCCTTTAATCGCGAATCTGAGTTTAATAAATGTGTAAATTGGGGCATCTGAGACAGCTTGGGACGTGTTAATATTTGGATATGACTCGTAAAAAAACAGAAGAATAGGCAGGAAAATGGCTTACTGATGGGCTAGGGAATAGCAGGCAAAGATCCATCCACCATCTGTGCCATTCTGCATATTACTATCATTTTATCACATTATGATGAGGGTTTTGTGAATTCAGGCTTTGGCAGACTTCACAGGAAACAACAAACATGTTTTATAGCTGCCATCTTGGTGAGCGACTAGAGCAAAGGCTAAACTAAGAACATACTGAGCCTTTTTTTGTGGATTGGAACAGCTCGCGTAAGTGACAACCTGGTGATTAGGACCAAATGCAAAGGAAGCTATCTGTCTTTAAAGCTGATACTGAAGTGACTGCAGAAATGTCATGGGAAGATTTTGGTAGTATGAAAAACAGCTTCCCCAAAAACTCAAACTCACAAATTCCATTCAACACAATGGATCTCATTCAACTCAATAAGTGAATCTATTGAATCTCAGTAGGTGAATCTGTTGACTGTCAGTAGGTGAATCTGTTGACTCTCAGTGGGTGAATGTATTGAATCTCAATGAGTGAATCTATTGACTCTCAATGGGTGAATCTATTGACTCTCAATGGGTGAATCTATTGACTCTCAATGGGTGAATCTATTGACTCTCAATGGGTGAATCTATTGACTCTCAATGGGTGAATGCATTGAATCTCAGTGGATGAATTTATTGAATCTCAATGGGTAAATGTATTGAATCTCAGTGGGTAATATATTGAATCTCAGTGGGTTAATGTATTGAATCTCAGTGGGTAATATATTGAATCTCAGTGAATGAATGTGTTGAATCTCAGTGGGTAATATATTGAATCTCAGTGGGTAATATATTGAATCTCAGTGAATGAATGTGTTGAATCTCAGTGGGTAAATGTTTTGAATCTCAGTGAGTTAATGTATTGAATCTCAGTGGATGAATGTGTTGAATCTCAGTGGATGAATGTATTGAATCTCAGTGGGTGAATCTGTTGACTCTCAGTGGGTTAATGTATTGAATCTCAGTGGGCTAATGTATTGAATCTCAATGGGGGAATCTTTTGAATCTCAATGGGTGAATCTATTGAATCTCAATGGGTGAATCTATTGAATCTCAGTGGGTTAATGCATAGAATCTCAGTGGGTGAATTTATTGAATCTCAGTGGATGAATTTATTTAAACTCAGTGGGTTAATGTATTGAATCTCAGTGGGCTGACGTATTGAATCTCAATGGGTGAATCTTTTGAATCTCAATGGGTGAATCTATTGAATCTCAGTGGGTTAATGCATTGAATCTCAGTGGGCTAATGTATTGAATCTCAATGGGGGAATCTTTTGAATCTCAATGGGTGAATCTATTGAATCTCAGTGGGTTAATGCATAGAATCTCAGTGGGTGAATGTATTGAATCTCAGTGGACGAATTAATTGAATCTCAGTTGGTGAATGTATTGAATCTCAGTGGACGAATGAATTGAATCTCAGTTGGTGAATGCATTGAATTTCAGTGGGTGAGTGTATTGAATCTCAATGGGTGAATGTATTCAATCTCAATGGGTGAATCTGTTGACTCTCAATGGGTGAATCTGTTGACTCTCAATGGGTGAATCTGTTGACTCTCAATGGGTGAATCTGTTGACTCTCAATGGGTGAATCTATTGACTCTCAATAGGTGAATCTATTGACTCTCAATGGGTGAATCTATTGACTCTCAATGGGTGAATCTGTTGACTCTCAATGGGTGAATCTATTGACTCTCAATGGGTGAATCTGTTGACTCTCTGTTTTCTGTCGTCTGTAATCTGATTACAATATTTTAGTTGGTAACGTAACTGATTACAGATTTCAGGTTTTCTTTTGTAATCCGATTACATGAAGGTAACTTCACTGACCATCAGTGTAACTACATAGTAACACATGTGTACCAAATGTGCAATAACAGGCGCACGTTTTAGGTTCCACCTGGATGAGTACGAGACCATGATGACACACCAATGCAAATGATGGATTCATTTTTTTTTCTACTTCTCGTGCCTGCTATGGGGAAAGTAATCCAAAAGTAACGGAAAGTAATCAGATTGGGTGATCTAAAAGTAACATTAACGATAAACATTTTGGACAGGTAACTAGTAACTGTAATGGATTACATTTAGAAAACAACATACCCAACCCTGCTAATGGTTGTATAATATATATATGCAGTGTGTGTCACAAGTAAGGCTAAATACAAACTGCTAACCTTTGGGCAGGAAGAAGATGAGAGAAGTACTTTAGTTACAAATCCAATATTTTAGTTTCACCGTTTTATTGTGTTTCAGTACCCAGTCACCCTGAACAGGCATGCACCAATGGGCAATTTTAAGGACTGTGTTTTACTTTACACTTAAAAAATGTCTGGTGTAATGTGCAATTATGGTCAATGTTTATGAACAACCATGAAGGAAACTTAGTCTTCCGTCAAAGGAAGGCCATTATGTAATAAAGGTTAATATCCACGAAGAGAAAATGGGGCTATTCAATCATTAAGAAGAAAGGTCTGGAGCTTCTATCAAATACAGACAGAGCAGACCTGTACGTAGATTTTTATTAACAATACTCTTCTTTCTAATGTTAAAGCAACATTTTGCATAATTGGACCTTCAAATATAAAACAAAGCACAAATCTAACTCTATTCAACTGATATCGGTCACTATGCAGTCCTAACATTTTACAATAGGTGTTGTCACACGTGGTCTGCCACTGCAAGGGCGATCTGCTGTCCGTCCTTTCTCTCTGTAGCGCTGTCTTAGGCGTCTCCCAGTACGGACATTGCAATTTATTGCCCTGGCCACATTTGCAGTCCTCATGCATCCTTGCAGCATGCCTAAGGCACATTCATGCAGATGAGCAGGGACCCTGGGCATCTTTCTTTGGGTGTTTTTCAGAGTCAGTGGAAAGGCCTCTTTAGTGTCCTAAGTGTTCATAACTGTGACCTTAATTGCCTACCGTCTGTAAGCTGTTAGTGTCTTAACGACCGTTCCACAGGTGCATGTTCATTAATTGTTTATGGTTCATTGAACAAGCATGGGAAACAGTGTTTTAACACTTTACACTGAAGATCTGTGAAGTTATTTGGATTTTTACGAATTATCATTGAAAGACAGGGTTCTACAAAGGGTCATTTATTTTTTTGCTGAGTTTATACATACAGTTGAAGTCGGAGGTTTACATACACTAAGGTTGGCGTCATTAAAACTAGTTTTTCAAGCACTCCACAAATTTCTCGTTAACAAACTATAGTTTTGGCAAGTCGGTTAGGACATCTACTTTGTACAAGACACAAGTAATTTTTCCAACAATTGTTTACAGACAGATAATTTCACTATAAACTCAGCAAGAAAAAGAAACGTCCTCTCACAGTCAACTACGTTCATTTTCAGCAAACTTAACGTGTAAATATTTGATTAAACACAACAAGATCCAACAACTGAGACATAAACTGAACAAATTCCACAGACATGTGACTAACAGGAATTGAATAATGTGTCCCTGAACACAAAGGGGGGGAGGGGTCAAAATCAAAAGTAACAGTCAGCACCTGGTGTGGCCACCAGCTGCATTAAGTACCACAGTGCAGTCCCTTGGCGTTTTTCCTATTTTGTTGCATTACAACCTGTAATTTGAATGGATTTTTATATGGATTTCATGCCCAAATTGGTGAAGTGAAATTTAAAAAATTACTAGTTTAAAAAAAAATAAATAATAATTTTAACAGAAAAGTGGTGCGTGTATATCTTTCCCCCCTTTGCTATGAAGCCCCTAAATTAGATCTGGTGCAACCATTTACCTTCAGAAGTCACATAATTAGTTAAATAAAGTCCACCTGTGTGCAATCTAAGTGTCACATGAGCTGTCACATGATCTCAGTATATATACACCTGTTCTGAAAGGCCCCAGTGTCTGCAACACTACTAAGCAAGGGGCACCACCAAGCATGTGGGACAATGAAGACCAAGGAGCTCTCCAAACAGGTCAGGGACAAAGTCCTGGAGAAGTACAGATAAGGGTTGGGTTATAAAAAAATATCTAAAACTTTTAACCTCCCTCAGAGCACCGTTAAATCCATTATTACATTTTTTAAAGAACTTGTCACCACAATAAACCTGCCGAGAGAGGGCTGCCCACCAAAACTCTCAGAACAAGCAAGGAGGGCATTAATCAGAGAGGCAACAAAGAGACCAAAGATAACCCTGAAGGAGCTGCAAAGCTCCACAGCGGAGATTGGAGAATCTGTCCATAGGACCACTTTAAGCCGTACACTCCACAGAGCTGGGCTTTACAGAAGAGTGGCCAGAGAAAAAGCCATTGCTTAAAACCTCTTGAAACTCCCCATCCCGGATCCGGGATTGTGACTAAGCCTCAGGCTCATTAGCATAACGCAACGTTAACGATTTCTGAAAATCGCAAATAAAATTAAAATAATGCGTTTGCTCTCAAGCTTAGCCTTTTCTTAACAACACTGTCATCTCAGATTTTCAAAATATGCTTTTGAACCATAGAAATTGACTAATTTGTGTAAGAGTATGCAAAGCTAGCATAGCATTTTGTGTAGCATGTAGCACGCAACATTTTCACAAAAGCCAGATAACCAAATAAATAAAATCATTTACCTTTGAAGAGCTTCTGATGTTTTCAATGAGGAGACTCCCAGCCACATACCAAATGCGCAGTGTTTCCTGAAAGCGTCTGTGTGTAGGAGAAATCGTTCCGTTTTCTACATTGCGCCTGGCTACCGAAACGAACCGAAAATGCAGTCACCTACAACGTGAAACTTTTTCCGGATTAACTACATAATATCGACCAAACATGGCAAACGTTGTTTGGAATCAATCCTCAAGGTGTTTTTTCACATATCTCTTCATTGACATGCAGTTCATGGAAGCTTGCTTCTCTCTCTGTGCCCCATGGAAAAATACTGGCAGGTGACTTTTGCGCACCAATTTCGGCGCAGGACACCGGGCGGACACGTGGTAAATGTGGTCTCTTATGGTCAATCTTCCAACGATCTGCCTACAAATACGTCACAATGCTGCAGACACCTTGGGGAAACGACAGAAAGGGCAGACTCATTCCTCTTGCGTTCACAGCCATATAAGGAGATCATGAAAGACAGAGCCTCAAAAATCCTTGTCATTTCCTGGATGCCAAGTCATCTTGGTTTTGCCTGAAGCTCACGTTAAAGGGCACGCACAGAGAAGATATTTGTATTTCTGGACACGTCAGAGTGTTTTCTTTCGAACAGTAGCAATTATATGCATAGTCGAGCATCTTTTTGTGACAAAATATCTTGTTTAAAACGGGAACGTTTTTCTTCCAAAAATGAAATAGCGCCACCATAAGTGTAAGAGGTTAAAGAAAAAAAAAAAACAAACATGTTTGGTGTTTGCCAAAAGGCATGTGGGAGACTCCCCAAATATATGGAAGAAGGTACTCTGGTCAGATGAGCCACAAATGAGCTTCTTGGCCATCAAGGAAAACGCTATGTCTGGTGCAACCCCCTGAGAACATCATCCCCACGGTGAAGCATGGTGGTGGCAGCATCATGCTGTGGGGATGTTTTTCAATTGCAGTGACTGGGAAACTGGTCAGAATTGAAGGAATGATGGATGGGGCGAAATAGAGGGAAATACTTGAGAGAAACCAGTTTCAGTCTTCCAGAGATTTGAGACTGGGACAGAGGTTCACCTTCCAGCAGGACAATGACCCTAAGCATACTGCTAAAGCAACACTCAGGTGGTTTAAGGAGAAACATTTAAATGTCTTGGAATGGTCTAGTCAAAGCCCAGACCTCAATCCAATTGAGAATCTGTGGTATGACTTAAAGAGTGCTGTACACCAGCGGAACCCATCCAAATTGAAAGATATGGAGCAGTTTTGCCTTGAAGAATGGGCAACAATCCCAGTGGCTAGATGTGCCAAGCTTATAGAGACATACCAAGAGACTTGCAGCTGTAATTGCTGCTAAAGGTGGCTCTACAAAGTATTGACTTTGGGGTGGGGGGGGGGTGGGTGAATAGCTATTCACACTCAAGTTGTTCTGTTGTTTTGTATTTTTTCTTGTTTGTTTCACAATAAAAAATATTTTGCATCATCAAAGTGGTAGGCATGTTGTGCAAATCAAATGATACAAAAAAATCAATTTTAATTGCTGGTTGTGAGGGAACAAAATAGGACAAATGCCAAGGGGGGTGAATACTTTCGCAAGCCACTGTACGTTACAGATACTGAGAACAAAAACTCTGTTTTGTTCACTCGGATGCTTTCTCCTGTGAGTTACATTCAGCCTATTGCCGAATTGAAGGAAAATTATGAAACACAGATTGACGAAAGAGAAATCATTTTTATTTAAAAAACAAAACAATTCTAGGTACATATTTTGGAGATGCCTGAATTCCCTTGGCATCCCTGAATACACGTCACTGTTTATAATGCATTTACAAACAGGTTGCCCACCAAGTAAAGTATAAATAGTGCTTTACTTTAGATCTGGGACTTCAAAAACACTTCATTAGTAATGAATTAAATATATTAAACATCTTATAAATGGTCTAATGAGTGATTAATACATCATTTAAATAACATTAGTGTACTTACATTTAGAAAAGGGAAGTCAATGATTAATATATGGTGAACAAACTATGTATAAATGCCTTATAAATGACACTCAAGCCAGAGCTCATAACTTCTGACTCATACACAGAAAAAAAAATCAATAACGGCAGATGTCATTTTTACAAAATCAACGTTATTACAAAGTGTTATCGTCCTTTTCATTTGGTAAAGGACATTTCATTTTTTATTCTATATTTTTTTTAATTCAGTGCTCAATACAACCCCATGGCATCTATCGAAACTTTAAAAAATCGACAGTCAGTACAATTTCAGGGGCAAAATATGACACTCAAGCCAGAGCTCATAACTCCTGACTCATACACAGCAAAAAAAAAATCAATAATGCCAGATGTCATTTTTTTCTCTCCATCCTCTTCAAAACAGATATATAAAAAAAAACAGATCCTCAAAAGGTTAATGCCTGTTCTCTGGGACCATGTAAGCTGTACAGCCTGGGGACACGGGATCTGATGGGGAAACAGGGATGGAGTGCATACGGCCAGGAACCCTCTCTGGCATTTCAGGGTGCATCCCAACTGGCACCTTTCTCAAAAGTAGTGCACTTTAATAAAGGGTGCCATTGGGGACACAGCCTTCCTCAGGAGTAACAGTGCGCTGACATTACTCAGCTTTGCGAGGAGAAGGTATCTAGTACCCGCCGGTCATGAAGTGCCAACCCCTTATTCTATAGAGGGTATTAGAGGTATAGTGGCTCTTAATGTTTCTGACGTGGGTATAATGGTTACGGTGATGCAATTCAACATCTTGGAATAGATTTGGTGAGAGATAAAATCAATTATGTAAGACATAGCTTATTTAACTAGGCAAATCAGTTAAGAACAAATTCTTATTTACAATGGATTGCCTACCCTGGGCGACACTGGGCCAATTGTGTGCAGCCCTATGGGACTCCCAATCACAGCCATGTGACACAGTCTGGATTCAAACCAGGGTGTCTGTAGTGACACCTCTAGCACTGAGATGCAGTGCCTTAGACCGCTGTGAAACAGCCTGGAATTGAACCAGGGTGTCTGTCGTGACACCTCTAGCACTGAGATGCAGTGCCTTAGACCGCTGCGAAACAGTCTGGATTCGAACCAGGGTCTCTGTAGTGACACCTCAGGCACTGAGATGCAGTGCGTTAGACCACTGCGATACAGTCTGGATTCGAACCAGGGTGTCTGTAATGACACCTCTAGCACTGAGATGCAGTGCCTTAGACCGCTGCGCCACACTTGATCGTACTCATGGATACTATTTTAAATTGTTAGCTACAAAGGAATCTAGTTTAAGATCATATGGGAATGTTGTGTATCAAGTAGGTAGGGTGAAGGTGTGTGTGTATGTGTTATTGTCTACAGTACATGTTGTGTCTGTAGACAATAACACCTTCACACATGTTGTGTCTGTGTGTTTAAAGTAAATCAGTGGTATCTGTGAGCCCCATTCCATCTCCTTCACAGAACACTGTAAAGGTAAATACCTACCTGTTTCAGCTCAATGTTCCCAGTTATCGTAGCTACTGTACGCCTTCATGTCAACAAACATGTAACTTTATCAGAAGAGCTTTGCATAACATATTTTGTTTTGCCGATTACATAATGGTGTTGCATCCCACACTCTTTCTGATCACAGTACGAGACCACCTACTCGTCGACAAGCTTTTGAGAATCTACAGTGATTTCAAAGAACAAGAGCTCCGTTCCTTCGACGTGAAATAGGTGATTAGCTTGAGGTCAGTCAGGTAGGTCTGCCTCCCATCAGCATTATCTTCTATGTTTCCACCATATTTGTGTCACCTCGCATCTCTCAACATTGAATTTCTGCATTTGTAAAAAGCTTGCTTTAAAAACCTTTTTGAATTGATAACCTGCAGAAAATATACAAATATAAAAGTATTTTTTTTAAATCCGTAAATGGTTTGAATCCATGTGCCTTTCTTACCGACAATGTTTGTTAAGTTGGCAAAGGACCTCAGTTTAAAAACACTGTTTTAAAGTGAATATAAATTTGTTCATACATTAAGTTAAACATTTTCCTTGAACAATAATTTACTCATGATTTTGGTGTAATACGACCAGTTGTATGTATCAGCGATCCCTTGGTCCAATAAAGTCAAAAATAGATTAGGGACTACCTACATGGGAAAGGTCACAGCTAAAGGTTACGCTATTGTCATCAGACTCTGAGCAAGCCTCGTAACTATCACCCGCAAATATTCAAGACATGACAAATACAAACACCAAATACCTTACACTAAGTGTTTGACCTACTGCCTCGACAATCATGTGCTGAGTGTATTAAAGTTCTGTCAATTCTGTCACGGCTGTTTGAAGGAGAGGACCAAGGTGCAGCGTGGTGAGCGTACATTATCTTTTAATGATCAAAACGACACCGACAAAACCATAAACAATACAAAAAAAAAAAAACGTGAAGCTCAAATGCAAAGTGCCATAAAGAAAGTCAACTTCCCACCAAGACAGGTGGGGAACAAGCCACCTAAGTATGGTTCCCAATTAGAGACAACGATAGACAGCTGTCCCTGATGGAGAACCACACCCGGCCAAACACAAAGAAATAGAGAACATAGAATACCCACCCCAACTCACGCCCTGACCAAACCAAAATAGAGACATAAAAAGGATCTCCAAGGTCAGGGCGTGACAAATTATTAACATTTTGCTCGCATAGTCTATGAAATCCATGATTCAGTTTTGACAAACTACTGTGCGGTAGCCTACCTGAGATATGACAATAAGGCTCAGGTTAATATTATAATGCATCATAATTATACTACTTGTGGGGTGGCAGGTAGCCTAGTGGTTAGAGTGTTGGACTAGCAACCATAAGGTTGCTGGTTTGAATAAATTATCCGACAATGTGAAAAATCTGTCAATGTGCCCTTGAGCAATTTGCTCCAGCGGCGCCTTGCTGACGCTGTGAAACAACACACCTATCCAGTATATGTCAAAATAACACATCTATTTTTTTTAAATAATTATGTTTAGTGCCCTCTTTTCCTGTATTTTCTGTCATGGGGCCTTGGCCGCATGTCTTGAGGAATAATTGCAGGTATATAGCAACATGCATTATTGACCAAGGCAAATCTCATACATTAATGAGGTCCTCTAAAACTATTGCCAAGTTTTGTTTTAGTTTTTTTTTCTCTTGTCCGGGTCAGTCTGATAAATTGGTACAAATGGTGTGTTGCTGGGCCAAGTCCTTGGCGAGGAAGAAGCATAACTTGATTGCCTTGGTAATGATCTGCATTAGGTCCATTATTGGAAACTATAAAACTCAGCAGTGAATGGACTCAATCTTGTTAATATCGATTTCCTTAAAGTTAAAAGCACTCTGGATGATATCTAAAGGATATATAGCCCTGATGTCCTCTCTGCTTGGCCAGGCAGAGAGAGAGAGAGAGAGAGAGAGAGAGAGAGAGAGAGAGAGAGAGAGAGAGAGAGAGAGAGAGAGAGAGATGTTCTGAAGCATTGCACCAAAGAGAATGCATATCTAATGTCTCGGATGTCAGCAGATCACTTTTGAAAAATTGTTCTGAAATAAGGGAACTGCAGCTGTACCGGGTCTTCTCTGTTCCTCCCCATAATATTGTCTCTGTCTCCAGCCGTATTGATTTTGGATTAAAACGTTTTCATGTTTTCCGCCCTGGAACATTCGGCCGCTTAACGTTGCAGTCAACTTGGTCATTGAGCTCAAATGCTTTTTTGTTGTTGTTTGTTGGGAAAATTCCAAACTACAAGTTGAAATACCAACAGGAATACTTCTGAATGTTCTAACAGTGTGTTACGGGAAGATTAGTCATTGTTGTGGCGTGCGTGCGTGTGTGTGCGCTGTGAGAGGGAGTGGGTATACCATCCATCACATTATTGCATTGTCATGGTTGACGGGAGGGCCTGTTGCTGGGCGGAGCTTTAAAAGCTTTGAGATCGATGCCAAAGCAGCCACAGCCATTAGATTGGCTAATGTTTCTCCAATCAGGTCACGAGGTTTCATATGTGAGTATTAGCATACTGTACTTCACCACCTAGGATTGGGATCAACTCACACAAGTGATTTATCTCATGTGCATTGAAGCATTAAAATACTTTGTAGCATGCAATACAATTTGTTTAAGTTTAATGCTGCTGGAATAGTTTAACCTTATGTGAGAGTAATGATCAAGCTTCAAATATTGTTCTCTCAACTACAATGAAGAGAGACTGTCATCAGTGATGATATGGGGGAGTGACTCATACCATACTATAGGTAATTCACACTGTTATATGGACATAGATCATTTAAGTCATCGGTAAACATGTCAATTAGCATTCAGTAGCAGCCAGTAACAGCGTCTCACGTCAACAATTACTCAATGCGTGCTGAAAATGACAGGGTAGAATGACAGGGTAGAATGACAGGGTAAAATGACAGGGTAGCATGACAGGGTAAAATGACATGGTAGAATGACAGGGTAGCATGACAGGGTAGAATGACAGGGTAAAATGACAGGGTAGCGTGACAGGGTAATGTGACACGGTAGAATGACAGGGTAGAATGACAGGGTAGCATGACAGGGTAGTTTGACAGGGTAAAATGACATGGTAGAATGACAGGGTAGTATGACACAATAGAATGACAGGGTAGAATGACAGGGTAGCATGACAGGGTAGCATGACAGGGTAGTTTGACAGGGTAAAATGACATGGTAGGATGACAGGGTAGTATGACACAATAGAATGACAGGGTAGAATGACAGGGTAGCATGACAGGGTAGCATGACAGGGTAGCATGACAGGGTAGTTTGACAGGGTAAAATGACATGGTAGAATGACAGGGTAGTATGACACAATAGAATGACAGGGTAGAATGACAGGGTAGCATGACAGGGTAGCATGACAGGGTAAAATGACATGGTAGAATGACAGGGTAGCATGACAGGGTAGCATGACAGGGTAGTTTGACACAATAGAATGACAGGGTAGAATGACAGGGTAGTTTGACAGGGTAGAATGACAGGGTAGCATGACAGGGTAGCATGACAGGGTAGTTTGACAGGGTAGAATGACAGGGTAAAATGACAGGGTAGCGTGACAGGGTAATGTGACACGGTAGAATGACAGGGTAGCATGACAGGGTAGCATGACATGGTAGAATGACAGGGTAAAATGACATGGTAGAATGACAGGGTAGCATGACAGGGTTGCATGACAGGGTAAAATGACAGGGTAAAATGACAGGGTAGCGTGACAGGGTAATGTGACACGGTAGAATGACAGGGTAGAATGACAGGGTAGCATGACAGGGTAGCATGACAGGGTAGTTTGACAGGGTAAAATGACATGGTAGAATGACAGGGTAGTATGACACAATAGAATGACAGGGTAGATTGACAGGGTAGCATGACAGGGTAGCATGACAGGGTAGTTTGACAGGGTAAAATGACATGGTAGAATGACAGGGTAGCATGACAGGGTAGCATGACAGGGTAAAATGACATGGTAGAATGACAGGGTAGCATGACACAATAGAATGACAGGGTAGAATGACAGGGTAGCATGACAGGGTAGCATGACAGGGTAGTTTGACAGGGTAAAATGACATGGTAGAATGACAGGGTAGCATGACAGGGTAGTATGACACAATAGAATGACAGTGTCACGGTTTTCTTCCTGGGAAGGAGAGGCGGACCAAAACGCAGCGTGGTTATAGTTCATGTTTTTTAATATGAAAACAAACATGAACAGAATACAAAATAATAAACATGAAAACCGAAACAGTCCGAACTGGTGCATAAAACACAAAGACAGGAAACAATCACACACAAAATACCCAAAGAATATGGCTGCCTAAATATGGTTCCCAATCAGAGACAACGATAAACACCTGCCTCTGATTGAGAACCACTCTAGGCAACCATAGACTTACCTAGACAACTAAACTGAACACAACCCCATTAATCTAATAAACCCCTAGACAAAACAAAACACAATAAATCACCCATGTCACACCCTGGCCAAACCAAAATAATAAAGAAAACAAAGATAACTAAGGCCAGGGCGTGACAGACAGAGTAAATTGACACGGTAGGATGACAGGGTTAGATTGACATGGTAGATCGACAAGGTAGGATGACAGGGTAGGATGACAGGGTAGGATGACAGGGTAGAATGACAGGGTAAAATGACATGGTAGGATGACAGGGTAGAATGAGAGGGCTAGATTGACACGGTAGAGTGACAGGGTATAATGACATGGTAGAGGACATTACAGTGTAGAAGGCAGGGTAGGATGACAGGGTAGTTTTCGGGCCCATCCACCATCCCTCCTTTCGGCAACTGATGACTTCATTTATCTCTCCCTGGCCTGTCTTCTGCATTTTTCTCTGTTGCTATGAAAACGAACACCCTGCGAAAAAGAAGAACCGTACCCTGAAAGGATTTATTTCATCTTAAGGGGAGGTTTGGGTTCGCCCCCCCAGTCCCCGTCCCTCCCCCCAGTCCCCGTCCCTCCCCTGTGGCATTTTCCAACATGACATTCTGTGGCATTTCTAGTTAAATATTGCTGATATTCCTGCAGTAGAATTAGAAGCATGTCTAAAAGGAACATTAGCATTAAATTCTCTCTCTCTCTCTCTCTGCAGCAGGATGCATGCAGGTTTACATGTGTTCCTACTAAGTGAAGCCACTGGCGTCTCCTGAAGTGATGGGAAGTACAGGTTTTTGAATGTAGAAGGGATTACCTAGAATTCTCGACAGAATATGCCAGAGAGAGACATTTGTAATGCTGCATTGGGAATGCTGCATTGGGAATGCCTATGGTGCGATTTGAATAGAGGAAATTAGAATCAGACTTAATTTGATCTACAGACTATCCGGACTATCAACAAACCAGGGGTTGTAACCGAAAAACAATATAACTGGGAATCAAAACGACACGCCCATACACCAATATTTCACAATAATGACTTGCGACCTGAAGGGCGGCATTTTACACCCCCCCCCTCTCCAATGGTCCAAATGTGGAATCCGTACTCTTGACGATTATCATGGACAGTAACGGTTGGAGAACATTCCAAGATTTGAAAGACACGTTACCAGGACATATCTTTTTTCTATGTTTACAACTACAGTAATCTATACTGGCCTCTGGAGTCCCTTGGTAAACCCAACTACTGAACCATCCAATGATTGGATTTATAAATACATTATCTGGTGCTCCCGAAAGAAGACATCTCTATAATATATAAACAAATGACTAGCTAGCCATTAAAAAAGCATGGTCTACAAATTGAATTAAATCTGAACAACCCTTTAACTGGAAAAGAATATGGGGAAATTATAACCTTGGGAACCCATAATACGAACCATCAATTTATACATTTAAAGTTTGTTCACAGACTTTAACACCAAGGAAACCTTTCACGATGAAATTGGTTCCAACTCCCGTCTGTCCCCTAAATCAGGTAGCCTCCATATGATGTGGGAGTGCCCAGCAGTTAAATGGTTCTGGGGCAAAGTTACAAAAAAAAATGCATGAATTTTCAATTTTCAATGCTTTGCATCTATTATGTTACTTAACGATGATAGGTCCTTGAATCTCTCAATGAATCAGAGAAGGCGAGCACTGCTGCAAAAAAAGATGTTGGCTCTTAGATGGAAATCACCTCACTCCCTCCCAAATCGCCAGTGGATACAGTTACTATAAAACATAATAATATAATAAGGTCTCCCGCCTTCCCAGAGCCGCCAGGGTCTCCCGCCTGTCCAGAGCCGCCAGGGTCTCCCGCCTGTCCAGAGCCGCCAGGGTCTCCCGCCTGTCCAGAGCCGCCAGGGCCTCCCGCCTGTCCAGAGCCGCCAGGGCCTCCCGCCTGTCCAGAGCCGCCAGTCAGCCAGGACCCGCCAGAGAGGTCAGTCAGTCCTGAGCTGCCCCTAAGTCAGGAGCTGCCCCTAAGTCAGGAGCTGCCCCTAAGTCAGGAGCTGCCCCCTCAGTCCAGTGGGGCCATTTAGTAGGGTTGCCAATCCTAGGTGTGCGGCGAAGGTCGCCATTCCTAGGAGGAGACTAAAGCGGACAAAGACTATGTTGGAGTGTGGTCCACGTTCTGCGCCAGAGCCGCCACCGTGGACAGATGCTCACCCAGACCCTCCCCTATAGGTTCAGGTTTTGCGGCCGGAGGAGCACCATTCATTCTCGCTGTCGATAATTTTTATCTTATTATGTTTTATAGTAACTGTATCCACTGGCGATTTGGGAGGGAGTGAATTGTTTGCCATCTAAGAGCCAACATCTTTTTTTGCTCGTCAAGAAACAGATATACTTGACTGTAAAGAATAACCTCCGCTAAATCCCACATTTACAATTAAACAATCCATAAAGCGCAACACATACAATTAAACAATCCATAAAGCCCAACATATTGTAACGGCTTTCTTCTGTGGACAAAGGATTGGACCAAAGCGCAGCATGGTTAGTGTTCAACATGTTCAATAAAGACAATAAACGTGACCACTACAAAATACCAAAAACAACAAATGTGGCAAAACCAAAACTGTCCTATCTAGTGCATAGACAGAAGACAACCACCCACAAAACCCAACACAAAACAGGCTACCTAAATATGGTTCCCAATCAGAGACAATGACTAAC